>NC_083478.1:6365000-6495000 GCF_030014155.1 Tachysurus vachellii | reverse complement strand
GACCTGTGTTATGCATTATGCTTTTAAATGCCTCAAATACTAAACAAGATTTCAAACAATCCTAATTTAAGACATTTTTTTTTGGCTCAATCAAAAGTATTCCGTTCATCTAAATCTCTAGTCTCACACTTCGTAAATCTTCCTAACCTAAAAAACGAACTCTATATAAGTAAAACATTTGTTTGCAAAATGTGATTTATTTTACACATTAAATAACTAAAAGGAAACTTGTAGAAAACTGGATAGAATCTTAAAATACAGTATTAAAGATTTGTATGAGTTTGTTTATTGAAAATTACCAGAAATTCACACCAATAACTGCCAAATCCCCATTACAGTCTAAATATTTCACAAACGCACCAGGGATCTTTACAACTCTCTCATTACAAGAAAACTTACAGGCTCTGTTCTGGGGAAAAGGGTGAGGGGAGAGACCATGTCGTTCCCACTTTTAGAAAGATCAGGCCACTTAAAAATTACAACTGATGTACTTTCCATTGGTGACAGCTTTAAACAAACAAAAAAGATAAACCTAATGGTACAATCGAACGAATAGTACATGAGTCACAAAAAAATAAAAATAAAAATTTAAAAAGTATGAGTGTCACTTGAAACGGGACTGAGGGGCTCAGGCATTGTTCCATGACAATATTCTTTACCCTTTATTTTCAATAGCGATTCTTTTCCTATGTGCTCCAGCCAATTTGAAATAGTCCGTTTAAATTTCAATAGAGATTCCAGGGATCCTGTTACAGTGAAGTGAAGAAGTCCCTTTTCAGGTCTAAGGCAATCAGCAGCATGTCCACAGTTGGATTGTGTTGGAGCCGCCAACACTACACCAACTCCAGTCTTCAGCTTCCCCAAAACTGACTTCACTCTGGGATCTGATGTAAACCTGGGCCAGCAGAGTCCAAGGTCCCTATACATGCGAATTAAATAAGTTTTTGCAATTCAATTAATTTTTGTAGCAATCAAAAATAAGCCAATGTCAAATACCTAGTCAAATTAGTTTTATTTGAGAGTTCCCTTTGATTCACAAAACATAAGATGGCATTCAAGCAATTCAACATATGCAATCTTTCTTTCGGGATTCTTCAACTTTCACCGCCACATCACCCCTCGAGACACTCAGAGCTCACTGGCACACACCCCCACACACCAGTACTTTCTCACAGACACCACCACTTCACATATTCACACTTGGAGGTCAGTAACAGGGAGGAGATAGAACACACACACCATACAAGCATTCACAACGGATAATATACAAATACTTAGATTGCTAGACATTCCGATACATACAGATACATTTCCTGTAACTATATAAGTTTGATTATATGAGAAAAGGAAGAAAAGGAGATAGATCAAAAGGGAAATAGGAATAAAGAATGTCCATCTGATAATGTGACAGAAAACATGCTGCTGCTGTTCACACTCGCTCACACAGGTTCTTCTCACATCTTGCAGTCATCTTGTTTTTTTCCTTTCTTTCTTTTTTTTTTTTGCATTTTTTTATCGCACAAACAGCTCTTTTCACACTTGCGTTCACGTTCGCTCTCTCTCAGTTTGTTCGCTCATTCAGTCTCTCACTCTTGGCCCACCAACAATCCATCACCATCTCACTCGCTCTCAAAGCGATACATATTGGACAGATTTATCCATGAAAAGGGGAGAAAAAGACAACACCCACCGTCTAACACAGTAAATGAAGAGTGAAGCTGTGTTCTTTGATGGCAAAGCATTTACACATGGGAAGAAGGGTACTGATACTGAGATCGCTCGAACATTGCGGCCAACGAAGCGCTTCTTCCAGGGAAATGGGAAAAGAGGTGGTGAACTGTAGAAGAGATTTATGAAGGCTTGACCATAAACTCTAAACAAAAAATGCAAACAACTCCACACAATACAACTCAAATGAGATTCACAACAAAGCATCTCTAAGCACAGTTCATAAACAATGAAATGTAATGAATTATCATCATCAGGTTTTAACCAAAATCTTCAATGAAAGCAAATTAAACTTTCTACGTAGTGTTTATACCACAAATTAACCCAATCAATCTTATAAAGCAGTTTTTTTCCTGTATAACATCTTTTAAACAAAACTCAAATTTGAAGCAAATTTCTTCTAAATATAAGAAAAATAAAAAATCTGCCTGCAAACTCTCATCTCAATGTACTTACCTAATTTAGAAATAAGGACACTGCAAAAACAAAAGTAACTCTCTACATTCCCCAACTAGACTTCGTCTCCATACTGGAGCCAAAGCCAGAGCTAAACCCACCGCTGGAGGCCGTGTTATTGGCGCCCCATCCGAGACTAGCTGTGCTGGTGGCATTATAATTGCTGCCGGCCGCACTATAGCCCTGGCCCTGATCTCTGCTCCCTGCTGTTTGGCCAGCTGCTGTGGTGCCAGAGGCAGCGGTCTGACTCTGCTGATTGGCCAACATACCCATCATTCCCCAACTGCTCTGGAGGGCTGCCTGGGCTGCTGCCATCATGGCTGGGTTTAAGCTAAGAGCCCCAAAATTCACATTGCTGTTATGACTGCGACTACCACCAAAGCCCTGCCCAAACCCCCCAAAACGAGCACGATCCAACATGTGCCTACTATTATTGTGCTTAGGCTCTGCGTTAGAGATGTGTACGCTGGTGCCCTTGACGATCAGGTCCTCACCACACAGAGACTGGGCAACCTGGAGAACAAAACAATTACTAAGTTACAGAAAGTGTCACTCAAGCTAACAGTAGATCCAATTCGAGCCACACTGTAGGAAACCAACCTGGTCATCAGCAAAAGTGACGAAGGCAAATGCCCGGAAAGGCTTAGGAATGAAGACATCGGTCACTTCACCGTACTGCATAAAGAACTGCCTGAGGTCATCAGCAGTCATGTCCTCAGTACAACGGCCCACAAACACTTTCCTACTGCGCATAGGCTCGTCTAGCCCAGCTTGTTCCATGAAATACTAGATCAATAATTAGAAAAAGTGTCACAATCATGACTATGCCAAAACACATTATAATGCTCAGGACAATGCAAGCGTCTTCACATCTAGAATTACATGTCATGTAAAGTTCATCCTGTGTAGAATAAATATTTAATTAAATGATTACACAAGAGAGAAAATATACCTTTGAGTTGGGGAGCTTGCAGTCACACCATCTCCCATCTATCATATGCCGCTGGGACATCACTTTAATCTGTGTCTCATACTCTGTAAACCTTACAAAACCAAACCCTTTTGAGTTCCCCGTTTTTGCATCTCTTTTAACCTGTCAAAGAAAAAAAATACGTACAACACTCATAAAAGGGTAGATTGGTCTGTTGATGTGCAGAACACCACATTTTAAAAATGAGACAACACATGCAAGCGTTGTGAGTCTGAGCCAAAAATGACAATTTTTTTTTCTTCAAATTGAAGAAGAAACACATAGTTACTAACCTGTACCATTATCACCTCTCCGAATGTGCTAAAATACTCTTTCAGGTCTTGTTCAGATGTTTTCCATGGTAAGCCAAGAACAATAAGGTCTGAAGTCTTCTGAATGCCCCTCTTAATTTTCACAGCAGAAGCAGCATCCATTTCATCCATCTTTCTTTTATTGTCTAAAAAACAAATAACAGCCATGTTAGGACGATAATTATAACAGTTGACTACATACATGTGGCCAGTTTAATGGACTCAAACACTGTTCATAATAAACAAAAAGAAACTGTTCAAAACTTCAAGGGATCAATTGAATAGATTTTCCTCACCATTCCACCCTATCCATAAATAGAAATATCACAACAGGATTGATCAGACACTATTCGAATGATGGCCCATTCTTAACACAGAAAAGACATGGACACAGCAGTGGCTCGGTAATGAGTGTGGTGCTGTGCAATAAAGCAGGCAGTGGCATTGTTACGGGTTCAACGCTAGTCACAGTGTATAATTAGACAGTCACTGGACCTCAAAACCCCAATTAAAATACATGTTGATATTCTTTAGCCTTGTATTTAAATTAGCTTTCAGAGTATTACTTAAAAAAAACCAATAAGAAATATAGCTGCAAGCAGCGATACCGGGGTCAAGCCGATCAGATGCACTCAGAACATGTCGCTGATGAACCATACCAAGTTTCGTAGCGATATGGCATTGCATTCGTAAAATACTGAACTTAACGTGAAATTTCAAAATGGCCGTCCGAAAACCGTTTGGTATCGTTTGACTCAGCATGCCTCAAGGAATCTAACACCTCCTTCATGATTTTAGACTCAGGTTTGCAGTAGTTATAAGCGAAAATAGCTGTTTTTAAAATCTCGTGGCCACTAGGTGGCGCTTTAACGAAACGTTGCATGCACCCTCAGGTCATGACTATAATGACATACACCAAGTTTCGTGTCGACATGCACAAGTTTTGTGAAGATACGGCCTCACGTCTGTTTTGGCGTGCTCTCCACCATGTATGTTGCCACGGTATACAAGAACGCATTGGTCTATCAAAAAGCTTTTGATAACTTTTTGTCTCGGGTGTCTCTAGATGCAACGTACCAAAGGACATGCAAATCGGACAAACGGTCTAGGAGGAGTTAGAAAAAGTAGGTTTTACGGAAAATTCAAAATGGCGGAAAGATATTCATGACGTCATATGGTGCATTCGAATCGGCATGAGCAAAGGATCCAAAATATGCAAGAACAAGACACAAGAAGACAACAAGACAAGACACAAGAAGACAAGACACTAGAAGACAAGACACTAGAAGACAAGACACTAGAAGACAAGACACTAGAAGACAAGACACTAGAAGACAAGACACTAGAAGACAAGACACTAGAAGACAAGACACTAGAAGACAAGAAGACAAGACACTAGAAGACAACAAGACAAGACACAAGAAGACAACAAGACAAGACACAAGAAGACAACAAGACAAGACACAAGAAGACAAGAAGACAAGACACAAGAAGACAAGACACAAGACACAAGAAGACAAGACACAAGACAAGAAGACAAGACACAAGACAAGAAGACAAGACACAAGACAAGAAGACAAGACACAAGACAAGAAGACAAGACACAAGACAAGAAGACAAGACAGAACTTTATTAATCCCCATGGAAATTCTTTTGATATGAAGTGATGTGATTCTTTTCATATGAAATAGAAATCCAGTACAAGAGTAGTACAGACTCGACTCAGCTAGTTATTGATCTATGAGACAAGCATGATGGAGCAGGTCTGGAACCTGACCTGAATGGAATTGTGGGAAATGTAGGAACTAGTCATGCAACACGAGTAGACCAATATATCAAATGAACTTTACATGGGGAAAAAAAATAAAAAAATCAGAATTTCATTACAAAATAACTCGTATTATTCATTACTCGTATTTTTTTCTATATATTTTTTCAGAATCATTGTTACATTAAAAATATTTATTTTGCTCCATATTTTTCTGTTGGATGTACGTTTCATAGACCTAGACATTGTGCCAGGAAAGTCGTACATCTAAATCACTCGTGACTAAACTACTGGTGCTGTTCAAAGTTAAAAGTATACTGTAGTGTACACGTTCTTACATGAGGCCTTTTAAAGGGAATGATTTTTTTTCTTAGTGAAATTGAGATTAAGCAAATTTTGAATAATAGAAATTACATCTAAATTCTTAAAATAGAACTAAGATGTGGATGAGGGGGGAGAGAGAGAGAGAGAGAGAGAGAGAAACACAGACAGACAGAAACAAAAAGAAAGAGAAACAGAGACAGACAGAGAGAAAGAGAGAGAGCGAGAGACAGAGAGAGAGACAGAGAGAGCGAGCGAGAGACAGAGCGAGAGACAGAGAGAGAGAGAGACAGACAGACGGCCAGTCTTCTTTTTGCTGTATTCTGATTCTGAGAATTTTGTCTCTAGGCCTTACGAGTCAGCAGTTATGAACATGAACATAATTGGATTTTTGGACTGTTGGTGGCGCTAGAGGGTTTGAGCTAGATACACCTGTTGCTATAGTAACTTCTAAGACTGGGCTTCAATGGCGGAAGAGGAAGAATAATAATAAGAAGAAATCTAACGATAACAATAGGTGTCTACGCCCCTTCGGGGCCTGACCCCTAAATATTTGCTTTGACCTTTTTCTACTATCTTGTGTGTATTAAATAATACAGTGATATTTATAGACAAGGTTTTCATACTGTAGAAATCCAAACTGTAACACCCCTAGTGGTCAGTTATAAAGGAAAAGACCAATACTGCTGCTGTGCCCAGTTAACACCCAGCAGGATGCCATTTTCATGACTGACGGTTCAACACTCGAGTCTGGTGGTCCTAACGAGATGCCTTTCCGATACCGGATAGGAAAGAGAAGATAAATCGGGCATTTATTACAACAGAAACATCCTGGTTTTGTGCAAAGTGCACGATGGTGCGTGAAGGTCACAGATACCCATCCCTGATCCTGGATCTGCACGTGTTCTATAGTGTTTCCCTGCTCTAACACACTTGATGAGTTTAAACAGCTAACGAGCAACCATTTCTGACTTTAAGTGGATGTGTTTGAAAAGGTAAAAAACCCACTCCAGGTCTATGGCTGGAAACGCGTGGTGTAGAAAAACACTAAGTGCATAACAACCGCCTGGTTACACAAAACAACCAAGCTACACATGCAAAAGTTTGATTTTACACATTACCTTTTGGATAGTTGACTACGTACACCAGATTGCCCCAGTCGGCCTCCGGTGCATGCAGCACGCCCTCCACTATGCGCACTCCGCGCATGCACTGAGACACCGGGCTCCGGTAACGGAGGCCGCACGCGCCTGGAAACTGCGCTGCCACGCTGGACAACAAAACCGTCCCGTCCTCCTCTGACGGGATTTCCATCGGCTCCTCGTTTTCATCCTCAGCCACACGAATATAACACGTCTCCATGATTTAACGAGGTGGTCTCTAGCTAGTACCGGACGTTAGATTTGACGTTAGGCGCGTGCTTTGTGCTAGCCAGCTAACGCGTTAGCCACCACGGTAAATAATTCAGTTAGCTAGCTAGCCTAGCCTAGCTAACGTTACCTAGGGACGTTACAAACACCGTGCCTATTCAGACTCAAATATAAACAACGCACAAGACAGAACACTTTGTTGTCCAACAAACTAGTATCACAGATAATATAACGGATCAATTTAACGACTATATTCCCATAAACGGTCCGTTGCTAACTGTCGTCCATGAAGGATAAAGAAAGGCCTCGCGCTCGAGCTCGCGCAATGAATGAGAGCGGTTTCTCGCTATTTTTGTCGTCTAACTTAAGTCTTATTTTAAAGTTCCCGCAGCCGAAAATAAACCGTGAAACAAACGATACGTGACGTGGAATTAGATTTCACGGAGGAAACGTATTTTCACACGAAATTAAAACAAATACTCAGGTGTATTTATTTATTTTTTCCCCCCCGAAGCTGAAACTTCTATCAAAATGGCCGCTCGAACAGACTCGTTAAAGAAAGTGCGTCATCATATGGAAGGTACCATCACGTCGTAGAGGGGAGGGGGGAGACCGTGATATCTTTCTAAATAATTTTCAAACCAACGTATGATATGGCGATTTTTAAACGGATAGTTTCCGATGTATAATCAGGTCGTTATTAAATAATTTCATATTAAGTCTAATTCTTTAAGAATGACTTTTAAATTTTGAACGAGTTTTTTTTGGCACTTCCCCATTGTACGACGAGCACAAAATTCTGTAGACCAATCACATTAAAGCGCGGATAACTGACAATGGAGACTCCTTCCATTAAAACAAACATCTCACAGGAAGCTTTGTCATAACAACAATCACTTTTTTATTTGTTAAAACCTTTTTTGCATTATTCTGGATATTCTGGATTATAGAAATTTAATTCAATTTTTTTTTGTATAGCAGTTTTTACAATTGACTTTGTCTCAAAGCAGCTTTACAGAACATAAACATAAAAAAAGGTTATTATAAAGATTAATATCATATAAAAATCCAAGATTAATGTTAGATCTATTAAAATGTTCTTGTATTTATCCCCGATGAACAAGTCTGAGGTGACTCAGGTGACTGTGGGGAGGATAAACTCCCTTGAATGGTAAAGGAAGAAACCTTGAGATGAACCAGACACAAAGGGGAACCTCATCCTCATATGGGTGACACTGGAGGGTGTGATTATAAATACACAGTCCTACAAATGTTGTATTGATTAGCACTAACTGACTAATCAGATTAGAGAGTCCAGCAGGGTTGTAGGACAATTGCCGTTAATGTTTGCATGGATTGCATTTCTTGCTCATGCTGTTTGTAAACCTCCTTATCCACTACTGCCTACTTAGACATTTCCTTAAATAGCTAGCTTTCAAATCCTTTCCGGGGGCTAGATTTTTATTATCCAGTCAGCAGTAGAAAATCTAATTGCACAATATAATCAAATTTGTTAACCATTTCAGATGGCTGCTCTCTTGATAAGACTTGATTTCGATTTGAAAACTGTTTGTTAAACCGAAAGGAAACAGTGCAGAAGTGGGTGGATGTTAAAATACTCCAAAGTAACAAAAGACACATCACACCGTCCTTACTTTCTACCTAACGACTTTGTACCTTAGTCTGTGATGTTGTTTTATGGTGCACCTTGCACTGGGTTGTCATTTTTAGTAGACAAACACAGGTGATGCTTCAGTTTAAAAGACCAGGATACTCTACTAGCAGTCAGACACAGACGCGTCAGCCATGGCTTTGATACACCTCAGGATGTTTTTCTTGTAAGTATGAAGTTCTATTGCAATTTCCTACAAAGAAACACTGAACACACCTATGTAGACATGATAAATCAAACTATAGTTCTATGGGATTGTGTTGAAAAGCTTCTTCTGTCTTTTTGCCATGCAGGTGTTTTGTGTTTCCTATACTCTATGGTGGTGTTTTGCGGGTGCAGAACAGAGACTGGATGGGAAAGCTACCTGCGGAATTTATCGGTACTTCTCAGTGATGTGTTTATAATTGGTTAAAATTTTGCTTTCCATTAAGGCTGCATCTTGTACAGACGTTACAGACTGTTGTTATCTGATACAGTGCTTGACAAACAGAGATTTCTTTCTTATTTCCTTTTACGCACTTGTTTAGAAGGAGACGTGGAGTGCTTTTCTGAATACATGGAACTGTGGATCCACAGAATGAGAACCGAAGGGTTGAGACTCTGGCTTTCAGCAATGCTAAGGATTCAAGGTGAAGGAGATGTGACTAAAACAGAACTTTGTGCTGTACAAGAGTGCTTGCATGCTACCACAATCAAACAAGAAGAAGCATTATGCAATAATTTGTAAAAAATATATTCATTTTACTGAAGAAAACACATTTTAGGTTGTGATATAATACAGTAGAAAGCCTTTATTAACACGTTTCTCTTTTCTCAATCAGAATCATGCACTTGTTACATTAGCAATGCAGCAGAAAATTTGCTGACTATTATTAAATAATAGAATAACATATCAGGATCCACAGGTTTTATACAATGCTTGCACTGGCTGCAAATGCATCTTTCTTTTTTTAGTAAATCTTGGGTCTCTGGAGATCTTAAACCATCAGCTGTCAGCATGTGGCTTTGGTCTGCATAAAGATCCTGACAGGAACTACATCTTCAGAGTTATGTACAGCGGATGCTTTGTTCAACAAGAGGTAAACCCCACTTTAAATCTCAACCAAATCTTTATCACTATAACACGGTTTTGTAGTCACTCTTTAGTCTAATTACATAGACAGTATTCTTTATTACCTTCATGTTTAATACAGAACTTTTAATGTGCCTCTTTTTAGCACGGTCATTACGTGATTGTATTGAACTTGATGAAGAGAATAAGCCGCTTTGGAGGCAGGACACATAATTATGTAATGAAATGTCCTGTAGTTCCAGCACTACCCAACACAGAACATATTCAGTGTGACCCTGATTTCATCCAGGTGAAATTTTTTTTTTTGTAAACTTGAGGAAAAACAACATTTGTTTTGGTCCTTTTTAAACATCTATATTATTTTATACTCAAAGGTTACCAGAGTGATCCCATTGGACAGTTGGAACAATGAGGTAATGTTGACTAAATAATCTGTACGTTTGGTTATAATGTGGCTGATGTACAGAATATAGCACTTATGTGGTGTTATATAAAAATGATCAATGACAGTGTTAAGGGACACTTTTTTCCCTTATTAACAATCAGAATCGAGCAACAGCTCTGTGGTGTAAAATAAAATAAAGTGTTGGTAAATGTTAAAGAAGCTTAAATATATTGTATTTGTCCTTTTAGCTCAGATGGTCTCTTGCGTTGAGAGGGAGTGTGGTGGTGGCGCTGGAAGATGCAAGTCTCATTCAAGTAAATGTAGACATTCAGAAACCGCTCATTACTGTTCAAGGCAGGAGGAACACAGTTCTCAGTCCTGTGCAGGTTAGATCATGTGTAATTGTTTTCTCTTTCTTTTTTTGGAAGTTTTATGGACCACATCTTCATCAAACTACAATGTTTTACTGTAGAACTCTAGCTGTGTCACACTGAAATATTGATAATGTGATTCAAAATGGTTCTTGTACAAGATGACTGTGGAAAAAAAAATAGACAGAATTGTAGATAATAAAAGAAAAGCAAATAGGAAAGCATATTTTGAAGCATACAAACCCAGCTTCATGTCATGGGCCTACATGTGACTCTCAATTAAGAGGTTGGGAAAGACATAATACATGCCTATACTACATATACTTCAAGAGTAATGCTCTGAAAATAGTTTTCACATTGTTTTTTTATTATTGTTGGTTCTGGTACCTAACTAAGTGAGGTAATTCGGTTAATTGCTAGCAACACAGGGCCTCTATTAGATCGGAATAGTTCATCCTAAAAATTTCATTCATTCATTCATTCATTCATTCATTAATTCATTCATTCATTTTCTACCGCTTATCCGAACTATCTCGGATCACGGGGAGCCTGTGCCTATCTCAGGCGTCATTGGGCATCAAGGCAGGATACACCCTGGACGGAGTGCCAACCCATCGGAGGGCACCTAAAAATTTCAATTCAATTCAATTCAAATTTATTTATATTGCACTTTTTACAATTGACATCGTCTCAAGGCAGCTTTACAGAACATAAACATAGAACAAAGGTTATTATAAAGAATAATATAAAGATTAATATAATACAAAATTCAAGATTAATATTAGATGTGTTTGTATTTATCCACAATGAGCAAGTCTGAGGTGACTCAGGTGACTGTGGGGAGGAAAAAATCCTTTGAATGGAAGTAAGAAACCTTGAGATGAACCAGACTCAAAGGGGAACCTCATCATCATATGGGTGACACCAGAGGGTGTGATTATAAATATGCAGTCTGATAAATGTTGTAATGATGAGGAGATTGTTGTCCTCAAAGACCAAAAAGACTGGCTGTTTTTTTTCCACAATGGAAGTTGATCACAAATATGAAAATACGGCCTGATTTTGCTTTGAGGTTGATCTGATTTGAGGTTTGTTGAGAATTTGACTACACTTGTACTTTTGTACTTCTTTTTTTTTTTTTTTAAATGAAATGCAATTAATTAATTATATTAGAGGCTGACTGGCTCCTCATTGGTTGTTGTAGGTGACCTAATTGGTCACCTGACCAACGGCATTTAAGCATCATAAATGTGCTAGTGCAAATAACAATACTACATTTTTACATGTAATATTTATTGTTGTTTATTAATAAAATTTGGGTAAGTAAGTTTGTACTGACAATTCATCATATTCACAGAAATATTAACATGTGAACAGTAACAAGTGTCTATAATAATGACTATAAATACATTCTTGGCTTATAAGATACAAATAAAAAACTTTTTATTTACCAAAAAAAATTGTTCATTAACTTTTCTAATATAACTGTGTCCGACGAGCAAAAATGATCTACTCACATAGCTGAGAAAAATGTGGGATTAAATAAATCTGTTATCAAAGTACAATTTAGACATTTAACGTGTAATATGTTGTCTTTACTCCCATCTTGTGGCCATAATGATGTATGATATAATGTTGCATTACATACTGCATTATGTGTTTATGTGCTTTATGCCTGTAGTGTTGGTGAATTTTTAAATTAAAGTTTGCTTTATTTGTCTCATTGTTCTCTACAGGTTCTACAGACTGAAGGCCAGTTCTTACCACTTAAGCTGGTCAGTGGACAATACGCCTATAGTATGGAAGCCACTTGTCCAAATGGTGTGTACAGCTCATATCATCACTCATGTGTATGTGTGTGTGTGTATATATATATATATATATATATATATATATATATATATACATTAAATCTTTTATCAATACAATATTGTTATCAATAAATATATTGTAATATAATCTCTTTTCTGCCATCATGTGGCCATTTGAAGTTCTGATCTCTGGTCTATGGACAATACACACACACACACACACACACACACACACACACACACACGTGTATATATATGTACATATGTTGATTTGTGGATGTTTCTGTATTTGATGATTTAGTGATCCCACATTCATCTGAGGACACAGTGCTGCACGTTTACAAACGCCGCATGGGATTGACTAAGAGAGGAGGCTATGACAACGAGACCCTGTCAATCAGCAGTGTGTATATAAACCAGACAGAGACGTTTACCTGGTCTGAGACCACCAGCTTTGTGACTCTTGTCATTCCCACTGCACTTATTCAAAAGACAAAGGTGAACCAACTTACATTCCTCAAATATATTTTAAAGTTTCAGAATGATCGGTTTGTGCATTTTACTATCTTTTTTTTTTTTTTAAAAAAGCAGAAGTGTGCTGACAAGGACTCTGAGAATCTCCTGCAGTCATTCTTCAGAGTGGATATTGTACTCACTTTTAAAGAGACAAATTACAGGATGCTCTGGACAATGGAGAACACGTCACCATGCTCAAGTGAGTATATGTAGCACAGAATTTTCTCATGGAAACACACGCTACCTTCATATACTGTATAGATATGTAGGAAAACATGGACACTATTTCTGACTAATATAATGATCTAAATTTGTTTCAGATTATCACATTCCTTCAGTGACGACGACTCCATCAGTGACGCCTAAATCTCCTACGGCATTTACTGCTTTAAAACCAACAATCCTCAATTCACTAACAGAAGAGCCACTGCTTTCTTCCAGCATGGAGCCCCAAACATCACCCTGGACCACTGAAAAAAGATTTAGCATGACTGGCATGGCCTTTCAACCTACTAGGACACATGAAGTGGTAGCAGGATTATCAGTGAATAGTGGTTCAGCAGACAGTGAGTCCACAATTACCTCATACAAGGCAGATACAAGTACTGACATTCCTGGGAGTATTGTTTTAACGCCGTCTCTTAGCATGGGGTCAGATGCAACACTGGTTAGTTTATCCAATCCTTCATTTAGTCCTCACTATGAACAATTCACAGACTTGACTAATGCTAGAAAAACATCAAAAGTTATGCTGCACAAGCCACCTCTCTCAACCACATACAACACTGAAAGACCAAACAAAATGTCACTTTATTTAGAAAGTACTAGTACTTCCCAATACCATAATATCATTCCCAATACTGTCTCAGATATCACTTTAAACACTCCACCTGTATCCCTGACAGCCCTCCATCTACATCAGCGAGTCACTCGACCGTCCCTGTCTCCCTTACATGCTGGTACTACAGTGCATTCATAAGACCACAATTACTCACACAACACATGATGACACATCTATGCAGCCAGAGAATGTTACATTAGCAAGCACATAGGTCCTAAATATATAGTAAATAGAGAGATAATATCTTGCACCATCGAACTGGATAACCCTCCAAAAATGAGATTTCTTCCTTCATTCAACAAAGCAGCTAATTTACCTACCAACATGTTTATATTCCAAAGGAAACAAAAAACATGCAAAACATAGTATTGAACCCCCGGAGCTGTGAGGCACCAACAGATCTGCTGTGCCACTGTGTCACCATAAATGAAAATCAGACAAAGCAAAACCACAACTCTGATGCCTGTCACCATGGAACAATCATAAGATATAATACATAAAATCTCCCTCTGGGTAAACGAGTGCAGTGTCTGAATGTGTTCTTTCACAGAAAACAGGATCCTGCAGCATCATTGTTTCTACTGCCCCAAGGCATGATATAACAACCATATAGCCTTTTAGCTTTCAATAACTGCCACTTGGATGTTCATAGTAAGGACTGTTGCTATATCTATTTAAAAAAAAAAAGGAAGTATAAAGGTCTCTAATGAGTATTTGAATAATGCACAAAAACAAAGTTATACACCACAATCTAAGATGCAGTCTGTAGCGTTGCAGCAGCTTTCAGTTCATCTGTTTCTTTTTTATTTTTTAATGCCATGATGGGGCTTTTAGCTCATGTGAATTATGTGTATTTATTACACCCCTGATGTATTTACTATTATAGAATATATATGTTTAATTTTTTTTTATCATGCCTGCTTGGCACTCAGAAAGCAGAGCAAATTAAACATGTGATTTTTCCTATTTCATTTATGTAGAACCTTTCATACAATTGTATCACATAATGCTCGTGAAAAGTAAAGGGTCGCTTTTAGATTTAGTTTGTTTAACACGAATAAACTCCAAAACACAAAAATGGCCATTTCACTATACATTATAAATATACATTATTTGCTTTTTGAACATTACGTTCACGTCTTCCTTTGCTGTTATAATATCCACATTTCTGTGAAGGCTTTTCACTAGATTTTAGAGATTGGCCATTGGGATTTGTGTTCAGTCGGGTTGGGTACTGATGTTTGGCAAGGAGGCCTGAGGTGCAGTCAGGATTCCTGTTCATCCCAAAGGTGTTCAGTGGGTTTGATGTCATAGTTCTCACTCACTCACTCATTTCTACCGCTTATCCGAACTACCTCGGGTCACGGGGAGCCTGTGCCTATCTCAGGCGTCATAGGGCATCAAGGCAGGATACACCCTGGACGGAGTGCCAACCCATCACAGGGCACACACACACTCTCATTCACTCACACACTACGGACAATTTTCCAGAGATGCCAATCAACCTACCATGCATGTCTTTGGACCGGGGGAGGAAACCGGAGTACCCGGAGGAAACCCCCGAGGCACGGGGAGAGCATGCAAACTCCACACACACAAGGTGGAGGCGGGAATCGAACCCCGACCCTGGAGGTGTGAGGCGAACGTGCTAACCACTAAGCCACCGTGCCCCCATGTCATAGTTCTATGCAAGCAAAATACTTCTGCTCCACTGCTCCAATCTGCTCCAATCCATGTCTTTCATGCATCTTGCTTTTTGCACAGAATCATTGTCATGCTGGAAAAAAGTTTGAGCCTCTTAGTTACAGTAAAGTAAAACAGTAGCAATAGTTTGGGATAGAACCACATATGGTTGTGATGGTCAGTTGTCCACAAACCTTTGGTCCATATAGTGTATAGTCTCTGATGCATGTGCATTTACATATAAACGGTGTAATTACTGAGGATGTGTGCACTGTTACAGATAGCATGTAATTGTGCAATCTTTGTATGTTTTGAATAATGTAATATAACTGAATAAAACAACACGCTAACAAATATAAATTTAAAAATTACAACAAAAGGTAAACGGACAACATAAACCCCTATAATATACAGCAAAGATGGATTTAAAAAACTCAAAATTAATTAGAGGCAAAGCAGTAAATTTATCAGTAAGCATGTCTTTAATACAGTAAAAATAGACATAAATTAGGGCTTTCTTTCTTTCTTTCTTTCTTTCTTTCTTTTAGACTAAATCAAAGCAGGTAGATTTTATAGTTTGGTCATGCTCGTATTCATATAATATTAAAAAAAGACTGTACATAGTGGTAATATATCTTTTGAGAACATCAGTGTCGGGAAACATCTTCAAACACATTTGATATTTGCTTAACCAAATTCTGCCACAATCTCCCTGCAGGTCAAACAAGAGTTCAGACACAAAGGGACTCTCGTTTGAAAATGAGGATATGATTATGTAAATTACAGTGAGGTTATTTTTTTCTTCAGGCTTCAGGTACGATTAAACATTTCAATGTGAAAAACGTGGCTGGTCGTTTCGCAGTGGCAGGTATATAAGGGATGTAGGTAGGTAGTGATTAAGGTGTTGGACTACTGCTCAGAAGGTCATGAGTTTGAGTCCCAGGTCCACCAAGCTGCCACTGCTGGGCCCCTGAGCAAGGCCCTTAACCCAGTGACAGAAATGTAATGACAGAAATGTAAATGTATAAATTGGTCGACAGATGGCGCCATTTTCTACATTTTTGTACAGCTAGGGGTAGAACAGAGGGGCGGGGCTTCTGTTGCATTTGAGTTCCCTTGTCAACCTCGTGCAGTGCCACAGCTCTATACACTGAAAATCCTTCAGTGTGGGCAAAAAAAAAGCAACCAAAAATAAAACTACAAAGAAAATACATTCAAGATTATGATAATAATAAATCCTTATTATTTATTATAAGGATTATAATATAATTAAAAAATATTTTTAAAATAAAAAAAAAATAAATAAAAAAAATAAAAATAAATACTTTATCCTTTTTATCCATAACCACTTCATTTATGCATACTTTATGTCCAGAGTTGTGGATGCAGTCCCTAACCTGAGATAACACATTGGCTATGAGGGGAAATTTGCCCTGAATGGGTCCATGCAAAGGCACCTGCACACACGCATTCTTACACTAATTCACATTTATCATTGGCAGTCAATAAGAATCAGTGCCAGTCACTAATAATAATAGTAATAATAATAAAAAAAGTTATCGCTCCTGTATACATAATTTTATTTATGAGATTACCATTCAGCCCATAGCAATAATCCACATGTGAACTGTACCTTAACATAGTTTTTATGTCATTAGTTGAATATAGAAAGAAAGTATGGTGCAGTTTTGCTCCTGGGAGTATAAACAGTAGTTACTGATGTACACATGTGTATTATTCTGCTGAGAAACGATCTGACCTCATATGGGTGCTTGGTTAATTTGCCTTTACTGTGCAATTTTCCATGCTTGGCTGCATTCAATTAGATCCCAGAAAGGGCATGCTGTTTAATGTAGGCCCAACACAGACTTGATTTTCTTTTTTCTTTTTTCTTTTGAACATTTTGAGGGAAGGACACCAGTGTAGATGTTTGTTGCCCAAATATTGATCACACTTATTTATCCTAAATACAAAAACTGCATTTTATTACAATGATATAATAGTCTGTCATTCCAGTCCTGTTCTTTTATCCAATTCCCAATGGACAGAGTAGAGTGTAAATCTAACAGAGAAATATGTGGGCAGGCCAGCCTTCTGTTTCTAATTGGCATCTGGTGTATGAACTTGTGAACAGGAAACATTACGGCATCACAAAGTACACTAATATCTGAAGCTTTTCATGTGGCTCTTAATGCCATTACATTATTAGTGTAGGCTATCGAGTTTAAAATCCCTTTCATGTTTTTTCCCCATTTTTCTTTCTTTGTTTCTTATATTGGTTGCACAGATGGAAAATGTCCAACATGGCACAAAGAAGACAGGTTGGAGAACACATTTACTGTAACATGCTACGGTGCCTTGCATATGTATTCGACCCACTTTGAACATTTAGTAGTTTTACAGTAATAGAGGTATTGGAAGATTGTTCTGTATGGGAATATTGTGATCATGTCATGGGTTGAACACAGTTCAAATCAACTGCAAAAGTTCTTACATATACGAGTGTACAGTGTCCTGGTGAAATTATACGCTGAAGCAAGGGTGAGTTTTGGCCACTGCACAAACTCCAGTGGGATTTTTTTTAAACAATATTGATTTTTAATATTAAGGTCTATTTGTGTATTTTCATGATATATAATTCCAATTAAGTCTATTTCATGTCCAGTTTATAACACTACTAATTGTCGAAATTGTTAAGTGGTGAATATTTATGCAAGGTATTGTATGTCTGTTTGCTCCATGAACATGAAATGAAAAATGAAGGACATCATATTAGTTGAGCATCTTTTCACACTGATCATGACTCTTTATTTGTGCAAATACATTAGCATTTATCCGATGTACAAGGCTCCAAAGTTAAAGGAAAGCAGCTGTATGTTTTGGAATGAAAAAGGCGCTAAGAGAGAACTCATGCAGAACTTCCATGCTTTCCCTTCATCTCACTTGGTGGGTAATTACAGGATCATGGGTCAGCCATACATGCAACCACAGCTATGTTACACAGTAGCAGATGTGATCATGGCATTATCGGGTAAGAGCATGGACATAAACAAAAACAGATGCAGCCGGTTACTAGGGACCTTCGCCAAACGTGTGCGCTCTAATCATTTCCATGTGTAGCTGTGCGGCTGGAGCAAAGGGTTGCAGGAAGCAAAATGCCATGTTTGAGCAGTACCCAAATCAAGTACTCAATGGAAACCCTGAAAATTTTTCCTCAGACCTTATGTTATCAGGGAGTTTTTGGAAAGTAAGCAGGCTGAGACAGCATTTGTGTCCATGTCCTCTCCTGGATGTACTAGCATATGATTTACTGAGCCTCAAAAAGCAAGTCTCCAGAAGTTTGATATGAGATACCTCCTCAGATATGGCTGCTTACAGTATGTGTTTTCACAGTGCTATGGAAAAGTCCAGTGTGCTCCAAAACAAATAATAATTAATTAGCTCTACTATGCTATATCATATATCATAGAAATTCCAAGTATGTCACTTATATTGTTTTTCTTTAGCATATCATGCAACTAGAACTTTCCTTTCTTTTGAAGCTAGTAAAACATAAAAATTACAGATTGTCATGTTACTTGGAAACAAGTAAAATGCAAATCTATCCTTTCCTTAAGATTTATGTATCGGAAAACTTAACAAAACAGCTTAAACTCCAACCGCTTCAAAGCACTGAAACCGGAGACTCCTTCCATAGATGGTGTATCTCGTCGCACAAACTTCACCATATAAATGACTAATTTTGTTTTTTCTAGGTTGAAATATTAAACAAAATATAATTGAACTAATAAGATGAAAATAATGATAATATGCTGTGGAGTGTACAGTTACCATGCACTTGTATCCTACTGCCTGTTGTAGGATACTATGAGATGCTTTAAAATATTTTGGTTGCCCTGTAGAAGTGATGCACACTTTATTCCTGTCATCCTGCCTTTGTGAACTGATGTACACTTTTCTCATCTGATGTAGCACTTGTTTTATCTTTATCTCTGACCTGATTTTGAATGCTTTGAACCCTGCCTCGAGTGCGTGTGACATTTCAATGTCTGAGAGGTCATTGTTGTTTGGAGTGTATCCCTGCCTGCAATCCAGATGAGACATGCAGGAAGGGGCTTAGTTTCTGTGATATCCTGTGTGTGTTCACCATCTGATTACACGCAGGGCTCCATTTGTCTTAGAGCCAGTGACATCCAAATTCACAATAGCGTGATATAATAAACCTAATCAGAGTTTTTTTCTGTATGATATATGTCTGATTGCTAAAATAAGCGATCTTGTTGGGGTGAGCTCCTGCTTCTCAAATGTACACGGTGCACCCCACCCCCCACCCTTAGCTCCCGATGCATTGCTGTGAAGTTTTCTGCCAGCAGCTTTTCTCTCTCTCTCATTAACCACAACTGTCAGATCCTCCAGATGATGAGCAATTAATGCAGATAATAAACACTCGCTATCAATTTCTGTTTGTTTGTTGTTGGGGCTGTTGTTGTTGTCGACAGCGGCGGCAGGGCTCCTCTGATGCCACCTTGTTGCTAACTAGTATTTCTGTAATGCACCAGTGGCAGAATTAGTCTCTCTTTGTTGGCACAAAGCTATAACTGTTAAGCATAAGGCAGCAGGATGATAATAAGGCAGGCTGAATGTTAACAATTAGATCTTAATCAGAACCAGGGTGACTAGGCTGCTATTTTATCCCAGGCCTTGAGAGAAACGCAAACATAGTGACTGCCAACGTAGAATACTACTCAGCTTTCTGAAGCTGCTGTACAGGGATGTAGCAAAGACGGCATGCTCACTGTTTGCTCAGGTATTAAACTGATAAAACAGCATTGGCTTCACTAACCAGCCTTGTCTCCCAAGTGATTTTAAGGGGACCAGCTGATTGACATTGACTGTGTTGGCCATCCATTGTGAACATCCATAGACTGGTGAATTTCAGTGTAGCGCTATGGAAATATTTTACAAAGAAAAATATTAAATGTGTTAAAATAACATTTCATAGGAGAAAAAAAACATGCATAATAGCATTTTAAAATTTAAAATGCTATTTTGCATTTTAAAACTGCTAAGCTGCTAAGCTGCCGCTGTTGGGTAATGTCCTTAACCCTCTCTACTCCTGGGGTGCTGTGTCATGTCTGACCATTTGCTGTAAACCCCAAGCTAAGCTATGCAAAGATTAGGCAGACTGTACAGAAGAGAAGTGAGAGAGATGGACAGACTCAAAGACTAAAGTTCTGCTGCACCATTGTCACCACTATCAGGAGGTAGTCGAAAGGCATTGTGGGTAATGGAAGAAACTGTGAACCAAAATGAGCATGAAAGGAGTTTAAACTTCAAAACAAGTTATAACTTAGAATTTGATTACAGAATCAATTTCAGATGCCAGTGAAGATCGCATATTAATTACAAAGTCGTATAGAGCGAAGTTTTCCTTTTTAAACAACGCACCCACCTTTGTCTCTGAACGTGCCGTTTACTGACAGTTTCGATTTAGAGGTTAGGCCTCAAGTGCTCTCAAATGTCTTGAAATGTGACACATTCTGACACACACGCAAATCCCTGAAACAGTGGAAGGACTTCCTGACACAGTGGCAAAACACACAGCTGTGCAAATGTGTATCCATTACAGATCAGCATAGAATTCCCAGGAAAAGAATCGCTTTTATAAAGAGTTGGTCCAAAAAAAGACCTTAAAAACAGCAAAACATCTGATTTCCCCAGTGCATGGAAAAATGATTGTAGCCTTTTGTTCTGAAACTGAATTTCCCTCAAAAACACTCTGAAAACTAAACAGAATTGACAGTCCTCAGATTGATTGCGTTTCATCCTTTGTTCTCAGCAGAGTGTGTTTGTGCCTTTGCCATGGAAACGAAGGATTATTTACTCTTGGGCCGCTTCACACTTACCTTCCCTTTTCCTGACAAAACAACAAAGGAAGTACCGGGTCAAGCGTCTTCCCGCTCTCACATTATCTGGTAAATTGTGTCTCGCTTTCAGAATGTATATATACACTAGAATAAAGATGTATATTTAAGGGTCTATTTTTGAGCGCTACTTGCTGAAACTCTTGAACTCCCTACAAACAGCCATCCTGTTTTTACTTGCAGGGTGGACCTGAAGTGCTTAAAAAAAGGAAATTCAGTAGTTCATGTTTGTTCTAAACATACAGCCAACATCCTTGACATCAGGAGTCAGGCGTCCCAGTGCTGAAAAGAAACTATACAAAAAAATCTTCCAGATCCTTGAATCTTTAGTGGCAAAAAGCCATTTTCTATTTGCTTCCCAGACATCAGGAGCTAATGTGTATGGTTGTGTATGAATGTGGCATGGGCACTGATGGGCAGGTGGGTGGTTTAAGTGTGTGCATGAACGTGCCATGGGCCCTGGAGGGCAGGTGGGTGGTTTACGTGTGTGCACGAACGTGCCATGGGCACTGGAGGGCAGGTGGGTGGTTTACGTGTGTGCACGAACCTGGCATGGGCACTGGAAGGCAGGTGGGTGGTTTACGTGTGTGCACGAACCTGGCATGGGCACTGGAAGGCAGGTGGGTGGTTTACGTGTGTACATGAACGTGGCATGAGCCCTGGAGGGCAGGTGGGTGGTTTACGTGTTTAAGAGGAATGGCAGAGTTTTCTAGCTGATGATATGGGCTGATACCTTACAATAGCTGAATATCTTCCTCATAGATATTGAATTTGTTTCCTAAATATTCCCACTAGAAGTTCTTGTGGTTAATGGGGTTGAGATGTGACAGCACACACTGACAGCTAGTTGGCTGAAGTAAGAGTGTTACGGGAGGCACTAGATGGAGACAGTGAGATTTACATTGAGCCTGCTTTGTTAAGAATAAAGTGATTCTTTTAGCTGTCTTGCTCCCAAATCTGCCATGTACCTTCAATTAACTAGTAATGTAAAGCTTTAAAGGTGGTCTGTAAATACACTTATGTAAAGTCAATTATATTTAAATGTATGCACAAACCTACCTCAGGTACCGTAGATATAGAATTATAGATAGTACCACCAACACAGTGACAAAAGGAAAAGTGTAGTGTTGCACTTTTATTTCTGAGAGTGAACAGTAAAATAAGACACCACAAACAAAATCTTATTTATTTTACATTTTCAGGCCCCTATCTCTATGCTTCTAGTTATATAATGATGCAGTGATATGAAAGCTGGTGATGATGATGATGATGATATGAAGTCTGATCAAAGTTATTTAAAAATCTACTTTTTCTTTCTTTTTTTTTTTTTTTTTTTTTTTACGAACAACTTTGTTTCAATATTGTTTTCTTAATTCTCTTATTATTCACTTGTAAGATCAATCAACAAACAACAAACTACTATAAAAAGAAACACACACAACAAAGAACTGTAGTATATTTCATTAGACTGGCACTAGACTTCAAAATCTTTGAGCTCTAATCATGATATATATTAATTTGACCTCATTATATACACAGATACATAACATCTATAAATGTATATAGAGTTTAATTTACAGTATATGTTCACCATAGAATATACACAGCGTTTCAGTCATTTGTCAGACAAGTACTTGCCTAAAAAATGTGCAAACCAGATCTATGTAATCTACTGTACTGTATGTGTAATGCAATGTATCCAACATGTTCCATATCAATCATAATTGTTTAGGGTTAGTTCGCCTGTACATATGCCTAGACATGTTCTCTTGGACAATATGACTTTTGTTGGCTTTTATTAGATAGCGGATAGGTAAGATACGTCAACATTTTGCCGGTATAAATGAGTCTAACACCTATTTTTCATCACCTGCGATGATGAGAGTTCTTCACCATAATGAAAAATTCTTAGGAGTATTCTTTGAGTGTGTGTGAAGTACCCTTTCTCTCTCTCTCTCTCTCTCTCTCTCTCTCTCTCTCTCTCTCACTCTCTCTCACACACACACACACACACACACACACACACACAGTGTCTATAATAGAATAAAAAACCGCCAATGGAAATAAAAGGGAATAACGCATGAAAGCAGAAGGTGAGTAAAAAGAACTTGTCACAATTAAGCACCTTAATGGGTGAAAATCCCCAGATAGATCACATATAATTTATACTAACAGTCACTCTAATAAAGACTTTTAAAAGTTAACATTGAAATTTAATTAGAGTGTTGAATGCAGAACCAAAACTGTGAAAAATGAACTCAGGGGAGGAGGTAATGTAATCTTGATGGTTGGGTCCTTTTCCAGTTTTGCCCTGAGGCTAAAAGTCCCATTAATTTAATACATTTCGTGTTCTTTCGCATGAGCATTTCTAAGTTACAGAGTGCTTTCCTCACACTAATGTTCCTAACGCAGTCTCACAGCCTGCTCTTGGTTATGTCTAAAGAAAAAAAAAAGATGCTATTATCCTACTATAAACAGCTAGACTACCTTCTGTTATTTTTCATGCATGAAAAATTTCATCTGAATGCTTTTAACTGGTCTTAATCAATCAATTAGTTTTAG
This sequence comes from Tachysurus vachellii, assembly GCF_030014155.1. NCBI lineage: Eukaryota > Metazoa > Chordata > Actinopteri > Siluriformes > Bagridae > Tachysurus > Tachysurus vachellii. Next base: position 6,471,239 of record NC_083478.1, on the reverse strand, counting down.
ATGTGAACTATTAAATGTGCTTCCTTAATTTGTTTGTTTTCTTTCCATTCTCACACCAGAGCAGGAGACCTTCTTCTTAAGCTATTGAGCTTCTGCGAGTGTGAGGTCTTTGAGTGGGGTTCAGCAGAGGAAAGCTAATCAAAGCATTAGTCATTAACAGCAACTTAGCAAATATAAGTTTACATGAAGGTCAATCCACTTTGCAACATGTAATGAATTACACAGCAATTACAGTGGAAGAAAAGTTGTTTGTCTGTGCTCATGTGCACAGTAATGACAAGCACAGGTCAGCAGTGTTAGACACGAAGTTCCTTCTCCTTTTCTGCAGCTAATTATCTCAAGTACGTCTGTTAAGCCTCTGTGAATGTGAATTTGACCATACAATCCAATCACAGTCTCCTTTTTCCATGCCAGTGTTTTATCTTTGGAGACTTGGATGATAATCTCTTTTAATCTATAAATTTCCAGGTTTTCTAATTGATTTTGGATCTTTGTATGTTACCTAATGTCCATTCCATTTGCATTGCACACTCACTCAATTTCTGTTTTACACACTACATTTCAAGTGCGTATTTATGTGATCGTGACACATTTGATTTATTTTCATGTCACTTTTCTGCATGTAGGGGATGTAATTCTATATTTCACGTATGATTTCTCAAAAAAAAAGTCTTTTAACTACATGAATAATCCCTATTCACACAGTCATGTATTGCTCATGTTATGTGATGTGTTTACATGACATTACTTCCCATATATTACTCATATACTATCACGTCATACTCAAAGAATCAGGTGATCAAAAAATGTTGATCACCTGATTTTTCTCTAAAGGTTTAAACCTTTTTTATTGCTGTATAATGCAGTGTATGCCATCTGTTCATAGCTCATAACACTGGAATAGTTCGGTCAAAGCGCTGAAGAAAGAGCTCAAGAGTAAAACATAACTTATACATGGCCTAACTATGAATATTTTCTTGTTTCTGCATACATTTCCCTTCTCTTGCATCTAAATATTTAACACTTCCCATCAGATTGATGCTCTTCATAATTACAAACGTCACACTCAAATCACATCTGACAGGAGCTGGTATCTGAAGAACAGTTCCATTAAGAATGAAGAAAAATAAACTTTGCTTAAATATTACATGCATTTCTTAGGACCAGTGACAAAATCGTTTGAATTTACAGAAAAGACAGACGAGAATAATTGAGAGCGTTGTAATTTATTTATACGTGTTTAGAAAGCTCTTCATGTTTCCCGTGAAGAGATGAGTCGCTCGTAAGCACTCGCATTTCTCCTCTCATAGAAGAGACAAAAGAAATTTCAAGTGCATGCTTTATTTATTTATTTTAAAACAGAGAGATTCTCGAAGCTTCATCCAGATTTGGCCGTTTGGAGTTGGAATAATGGATGGGTTGTGCATGTATATTTAATGGCTCCATGTTGTGTGGGAGATAAACATGGTGTTTGAGATGTTCTTCCTCTGCTGAGCTGTGTATTCCCATTACTCTGCTCTCCACTATAGCATTAAATACCAATGTCAGCATTTCACCTTAAACACTAAAACACTTTCTAAACCTATATGTCATGATTTGCATTATGTATACAAATTCTTCTTTTAAATTTACTCAAGGATGCACCATAATGTTTTTTGGCTGTATGCAGTGTTAAGAGTGACCTCATTCACTTCAGCACTTCCTTGAGACTGTCATCTTGATGCACAAACAAATAAGTACTTTTACTGCTGCATCTTATTTCCTGGCCTCTTTGGATTTTACCTGCTTCTAGGAGTCTGAAATGAGACCCATCTTCTGGTGGACTTAAAGTAGTTAAAGTAATTCGCATGCAATATGGTGCACTAATTCTGACCGCCGAGACTAACTACAGTCCTACTAATAATGTGTTTGGGCCCATTTTTAATAAGTCATCATAATTACACTGAGAATTTGATTGGGCATCTGTGCCCAGGAAGATGAAACATGTTGTGTGGGCTTGATGGTAAAGGATATTGCTTGCTGTTCATACATAATTGAGGGATCTTGAATGTCAGACCTGTGGGAGCAAACGCTGGAAAAAGCACCGGTGCCCCCCATCATTAGGTACACAGCTACTGCACAGTGGATATCTGTGTGAGAAGGACAGATGTCACTGCTTCAGGCCCGAATCCAGGACTTCAATATCTAATTTTGGCATTTTATAGCAGTTTTCAGGGATTTTATTAGCTGCTAAATTTTATTTATTTATTAAGCTTAATACTTTTCTTACATGAGCCACTGTTTAACCCCTTGAAGTCAAATGAAGCCTAGGTATACTGTATGTACTGCATAGGTTTTATTTTCACATGTGATCATTAACAAGATTCATTCATTTGTACGTGATTTTTATGCACGATTCATTCATTTTCACAAATAATTTTTAGATAAAATGAATAAATGTTTGCACGATTTATTTATCCCCAGATGTGAAATTTTTCACAATTTGTTTCTTTTCACATGCGATTTTTACACAATTCATTTTATTAACTTTTTTTTTTATTTAAGTGATTTAATTTCGCATGTGATTTTTTTTTAACAATATAACATTTTCCCGGGGCACGGTGGCTTAGTGGTTAGCACGTTCGCCTCACACCTCCAGGGTTGGGGGTTCGATTCCTGCCTCCACCTTGTGTGTGTGGAGTTTGCATGTTCTCCCCATGCCTCGGGGGTTTCCTCCGGGTACTCCGGTTTCCTCCCCGGTCCAAAGACATGCATGGTAGGTTGATTGGCATCTCTGGAAAAAATTGTCCCTAGTGTGTGATTGTGTGAGAGAATGAGAGTGTGTATGTGCCCTGTGATGGGTTGGCACTCCGTCCAGGGTGTATCCTGCCTTGATGCCCGATGACGCCTGAGATAGGCACAGGCTCCCCGTGACCCGAGGTAGTTCGGATAAGCGGTAGAAGATGAATGAATGAATGAATGAATGAATGATTAACTTTTACATGTGATTTTTACACAGTGCATTGACCCAAATGCAGATAACGAATAAAGACAGAAATTTATTAAGAAAACACAAAACAGGGAAAATAAATACATGATAACTAGAAACAAGAACCGGTAAAACATGAAACAAGAACCAAAACACAAAAGACGAGGACTCCGTGAAGCTAACTGAAACGCGGAGGAAATAAATACACATAACAATTAAATCAATTACAACCAGGTGCCGGAACGCCCCCTAATGTGACACGTTATGTTTACACAATTCATTTATTTGACATGATACTTTTATCACATGTGATGTTAACACCTGATGAATGTATATTAGCATGCAATTTTTGCTAAAAAATGTGCTACATGCAGATATTATTAATAGATGCTGTATTTACACTGACATTTTAACATGGAATTACTTCATCTTCATTATTAGTAAGTGTAAATATAAATTACGGTAACTGCTTCACGTGTAGAGCACGTCTAGTGCATAACACAGTAAAATATCAAACATGTGATCACATATAAGAAGAATCAGAAAGCTGTCAAGATTTGCCAGACATTTTTATCCAGAAATAAAAAAAATATTCAGATGCTCGAAAATTGAGCTAAAAAAGCAGAGATATTACAAGAAGTGAGTAAAAAGCAAGAGAAACAGTAGATGGATATAGATCTTCAGTCTTTTTAGTCAGGTCAGTCTTTTTTTTTTTTTTTTTTTACTAAGTACCATTATAGCACCTCACTGTTTAAAGTAAAGTGAGGAAATATTACCATTTAGTGTGTATGTGAACTTCCCTACCCTTTGACTGCTACTTGATCTAAGTATGTGAGTTATTTTCCCCCTCTGTGAGAAGTAGGCTACTCCATTTACCGGGCCTCGACTCCATTTTTCACTGTTGGCCTCTTACACTGATGCGCCTTCTCAGGAGGTCTGGATATGAGCATCGTCTATAAAGAGAAGCCCTGACTCTGTAACTCAATGAGATGCGCCAGGAGACAGGGTGCTATTTATTTTCTTTTGGGGCCTGGGTCTCAAGCGAGATAAATGGGAAAGCTGTCGCACGAGCGAAGAGCCAGCTTTATATTTTTGACATTTCCGTGTTTAATGTGTTGCACGTTTTATATGACCCGTATTTTTGCTCACTCCTTCTTGCATTTTCTTTTAAGGCTTTAATGCAATTATTGATGTGTGAGGCTCGGGAACATTATGCGTTATTTGTTAGTAAGCACCATTTTTGCATATTGACGATAACAGGAAAATGCATGTATGGAAATTCGAATATAAATTGACTTATGTCTTGAGGGCTGCATTCTGCACACTGAGCTCTTCTGCGAGTAATATATATATAGTTCTTTATATTGCTAATCTAAGCATGTGGCTTTTAAGAGTTTAACTTGATAAAAGAAATGCCTACAGGCCTTCGGTAGGACTGCTAAAGACTTTTATGTTATTGCATTGACAGATAGCTCTTTCTATTGCTTCTAAAACAACAAGAAAAGTGGGAGTCGTAAAACATGGGAGATTCAGAACGGAGTAACTGATCATTAGTGTGTCTCAAATTTATTTTGGGTACTTTTCACTTTCAGGGTTATATTATCTCTCAAGAAATGTGAAATATCATTTAGATATCATCAGATATGAGCACAGAAAGATTTGAAGAGACTTGCATGATAATGTGTCAATAGTCCAAGAGGAAATTTTTTAAATATGTAAATTATAATTTTAATTTTTCGCTATGGTTCTTCTTTTGTATTCCATTACGTCATCGCTTTACTTCCTATATAACAAAGTACTGAGCCACACAACAGTTTTTCTCATTTATTCCTTGCGTTTTCGATGCATAAAGCTTTTATAAGAGCTGGGAATAGACAGCCTCAATCCAAATCAGGCTCTTAGAGTCAGTTTAGACAATTTTAAAGGTGAAGCAGCGGGCTATGACTCTATCTCTGATTTATGAGAGCTTTCTCTTTGCCTGGATTGATGCTATGCTTTCTTCAGCCCATGCAGCTTTTACTGAATCATCTTGCATCCAGAGACATGGCTTCTGCCCAATAAAGCCCCTTTTAACATTCGTGAGAGTTTCTATAAACAACAAGACAAAAAACTATTAAAAAGAATACTAATGCAAGATGACTTTCACTTCAGCTTGGTGAAAAGAGCATTACACAATAAAATGCAGAATAACTGAGATATGGATGAATAAAACCGAAGCTTGTGATAGGGTTTGCAGCCTTGAATGTCCTCTCTGTGTCTTTAGAAGACATCGCCACACATTTGGATGAGAAATGAAGTCTGAAAGCAGGATAAGTAGACTTATTTGGACAGGTGGAGCGACTGAGAGACATCCATTTTAATCACTGGCCACACTACATAGCATTAGAGTCCTAACACAAGCGGGCTGAACAAACGAGACAACTGTATCTTTCTCTAACTATCACATACAGCAAGGCAGAAGCGTGGGATACGGGACTGTAAAATGAGTGATGTTTGTAAAAAGAGACAGTTCTGCCCACTAAGCACTTTTACATGGACGCTCTGGCGGTTTTATGTAGCGCTTCCCCTAATGCACTCTGACACACTGTTTTGATATCATTACTACATTATACTTGCAATTTTTGAGTGAAAAAATACACTACTTAGAAAGTCGAAATTCATAAATACATTTATGTCAAACTGCACTTAATATTGATTTTGTTAGTGTTCAGATTCAATAATAAGGTACAGGGTGCATGAATATTTAAATATAATCTTCATTTCTGCATCTCCTAATGGCCTCAGCTCCTCCACACTCAATTTAAACACAATTTAGGAACTATAATGTATTGAAAAATACAGGGATTTGGCAATAAATCATGGGGAGAATATCCTGGGCCTATTATAAGATAGTTCAATATTAGCCCCCAGAGGGGCCTTCACAATTAGATTCCTGTTTTTAGGCTACTCAATTATCTGCCTGCTCTCATTTCATGGGACTTTTACCTCTATACCTCTCAAAGCTGTTTGCTTATAGAAAGCGCCAGACGCTTCAATACAAAGTGGCTGAGTGGGGGTGGTGGTGTTACATTTCTGGAATAAGGATATTGTCTTCGCTATGGGTATTAGAGGTCTGGAAGGAGGTTAGAAGATCTTTAAATATGTTAACAATGGCCTTTAGATTAGTTAGTTAAAATTCCTATGTATCTTGAATGACATATATGTATACGTTATTAACATTATTAGGAATACATGTACTGTACATACGCACATTCATACAGTTATCTATCAGCCTATCATGGGACAGCAGTACAATATGTAATAATCATGGAGACCCAGGTAAAGAGCGTCAGGTAATATTCATGTGAGACTTCTCAGACTTGATGTCAGAGTAGACTAAAAATGTAATACTAGTGTTTTGAGTTCAGAACAGTGCAAAAAAACCCTTAAACCATCCAGTGAGTGGCAGTTCTTTGGGAAGAAATGTCTTGTTGATGACAGAGGCCAAAGGAGAATGGGAGGACTGGTTTGAGCTGACAGGAATACTCTACGGTAACCACTTTTTACATCCGTGGTGAGACGAAAAGCAACTCAGAATGCACAACACAACAAACCTTGAGGAGAATGGACTTTACAGCGGAAGACCACATTGGGTTCCAAATCCTTGCAGTGTTCCTCGCCTTTTCCCCATTAAATATACTGGAAGTGAGGAGCTTCAATCCTTTAATTTATTAATAATTAATTAGCAATGAAGGGGGGCGCGGTGGCTTAGTGGTTAGCACGTTCGCCTCACACCTCCAGGGTTGGGGGTTCGATTCCCGCCTCCACCTTGTGTGTGTGGAGTTTGCATGTTCTCCCCGTGCCTCGGGGGTTTCCTCCGGGTACTCCGGTTTCCTCCCCCGGTCCAAAGACATGCATGGTAGGTTGATTGGCATCTCTGGAAAATTGTCCGTAGTGTGTGATTGTGTGAGTGAATGAGAGTGTGTGTGTGCCCTGCGATGGGTTGGCACTCCGTCCAGGGTGTATCCTGCCTTGATGCCCGATGACGCCTGAGATAGGCTCAGGCTCCCTGTGACCCGAGGTAGTTCGGATAAGCGGTAAAAAATGAATGAATGAATATCAGTGACCGGTCCTGGGACTTTGAGAGACGAATGTGTTATTTTGATAAGTTGAACCATTCCACTGCTTTTTTTTGGAATTTGGTACTTGATTTAACATTACAGTAGTGACTTCATGCCAGTCAGCACAGTTGGAAATGATTTCCACCTGAAACACAAAATTATAAACTCTTGAATTGTGTCAAGTCAAACAAAATGACATCATTTCTATTTGGATTACGGGCTCTGTGGTGCACTAACTGTAAACAGATTGGAGCTTATATTTATAGTGCTAGAGGAATCTTTCCAGCTTTTTGTTGATTCCAGCTCACAGAGCTGCTTTTTTCACACCAACATCAGAACAACAGCTGATTGTTAAGATCGGGGTCATGATGTACATTCATACATATGGTTTCGTTTAACAAAGTCACACATTATTATTTTTTCACTTGTTGTCCACTGACTGGAGTAGGCAATAATGAGTGACATTTTGAAGAGAGATTTGCCTTTTCATTTTCACACAAACAGGGTGAAGAATGAATTTTTAAAGCACATTTCTGACACTATGCAGATTTACCAGTTTATTAGTTAGTAGAGAAAGATAAGGGTACAAGTCCTGGCACCCATTCTGCTTCTAGGGACGATGCACCATGGTTGACGCTGTACTCTGACCCCAACCTTCAAAGCTGGGATAATGTAATGTGTGGCAATAATAAAGGCTTCTTCTTGAAATGTTTCTTGTAGTGTTTTCCCATATATATACACTGTATCCTTACATATGATATACACACAGACAGACATATAAATCCATCCATGTATCCATTTTAACAAAGGGGCTTAACAAAGGGAATTCAGGATAAGAGACACCCTGGACATCACGGTGCACAATTCACACATTATGGAGATGCCAGTCACAACACATGTCTTTTGACTGGGAGATGAAACTGAAGTACCTGAAGTACCCATAGGACACTTCTGAAGCACGAGGACGGCATGCAAACTCTATGCACACAGGATAGAGGCGGGGCTAACTAAATAATTTAAGTTAAGAGTTATTTTATTAACCCCGGTCTTAACCATGCCATTATCATTTTCAGAAAGAAGAAATCTAAATATATATTAACTGGCTCTATTTATGTGGTCAATACTTTTCCTGATTTCTGTTCTGCCTTATGAATGCACTCACAAAGAGATCCTTTCATGCTAATTGTGTGTGTTCTAGCCAAGGGCCTTCAGTCAGCAGTGCCTACTCCCCATTTACTGCCAAACACTGATTGCAAATGTAGCAAAATCCTGATTACTGAATTTCTGAGCAGCTCCTTTGTGTATGCCACTTCATTTTCCCTTTCTTGAGTGGTTTATTAAAAATTGATAATTCTTTGTAATGGCCTCATTTCTGTCAGTTTTCATATTTTAATCCGGTTTTAAGGAAAACAAGATACATTAATCAAATATGACAGAACACATTCTTAATGTAATCATGCGAGGGATTATGAATTGCAAATGTACAACCAACCGCCCCCTCCTCTCCAAACGTACTTCCATTAATGTTACAAAATAAAATAATCATGACCATTTTAAATTGAGTTTGACTGCATCTGATGCAATGGAGAATTTACAGTTGGGTCTGTTGGAATTGGGGAGAAGTGTAAGCTTCTGCACTTCAAGCTGTCAGTGTCACGTTGTTTTTAGATCAAGGCCGAGGTTTGGGATGCTCGGGAGTCCTAAACAAATTTGAGACGACATTCTTTCACTACTGTAGAGGAAACACTACTTTTCTGTATTAAAATCAAAGCGCCTTTCATTCATTTATTCATCTTTAGTAACTGCTTTATCCTGGTCATGATGGATCAGAATTCTATCCCTAGCCTGGATGATACAGTATGCCAGGGTCAATTTAGTGATGGAAACGCACCTTGCAGCATGTTTTTGAGTGGTGGAAGGAATCAAACATGGACATGAGGGACATACTAACATGCTTCATGCCACACAGCCAGTTACCTGAGTTCATGAATCAAACCTGGGAGCCAGGAGCTGTGAGGGTCCTCATGCCACTTAAAGAGAAATCCTTTGTTTAAGCTTGCTGTGTGTACATCCTGGGTCAATTTGTTGACCTGTACTTAAACTGTCAGCAGATAAGAGTAAGAAATGCGGCTCCTGGAAAGTGATTTCATTGCAGTCTGGCACAAACTAAAATGCTCTTCCTTATATGACTATCACTTTATTGTGTGCTTTGTAACTTTTGAAAGAGGTGAGTAATACCACAGAGAAGATGGCGCACCAAAATTAGATGCATTTCCAACCCAGATCAATGCTTTTTTTTTCCTTCTAAAACTAGAACGCAGACAAGGCCATTAAATAATCATATCCAAATAAGTTTGTGTTTACTGGAAAAAAAAGTATATAGTCAACAATGCTCATAAACAGAAATCAGCAAGCAAAAAAAAACAACAAATTAATATTTAAAGAGGTTAGGAAGAAAATGGCTCTAATGAAGAACGGCAGGTCTAAAAAGCTGACCCTGGCCCCGGAGTGAAGGAATGCTTCCCAGGGTACCTTGGCCACACTTAGAGAAAAGCAGATAATTTGTTAATGTCACGCACTTGTTGGAAATGGCAGATAAATGGATTCCTGCCATTATTTGCCAGCCTAAGTGAAGTGAAGGAGGCAGCATGGTGGAGAGGACAAAACCAGTTATGAGTGATAAGTGTCTGAAAGCTAATGAAGGCTGAATAGGCCAAGGTCAATGGCTGCCAGCGAGGTGTCTGTGCCGCTCGGCTGTCCTGCTGCTTAAATATAGTGGGAATATACATTGAGCTTTTAACACCTTGAAACATGGAAGAGGATGGAATATGAAATATGGGCTTGTAATGGCTTTTTAATGATGCCCCCCCAACCCTCCACCCTGGCCTCAGATTGGAAATCGGAGGTGAACCTTGATATCGCTGCACTAAGTGCTTGTAATGCACCGTAACTTTTTTCCCCTCAGTGTGGATGAGGCCATTTTACATAAATGACGAATGTCTTCCTGACATAATATGTTGAAGGATGATACTGTTCTAAATGTACTGAACAATATGAACAGAAATAGATTTTTTCCATTAGGGGGTTTCTCTGAAGGCATTTTTACCTTAATAATGACCATAAAAACCATAATGACCATAATAATATGAATGTAAAATGTTTCTACCAAAGTTAAATTCACATACATATAATGATTTATAGGCCACTCTACGGCTCGAGGGTAGATATTTGACTCGTGTAACAGCTTTCATGTCTGCAACCTGGAGAAACGGTGAGTGAATGTAGTATCACCCTATACTCTGAATTGAATCACTGAAATTCAAATTAGTTTTGATCTCAGCACAGGATTTGGAAAAAGACAAATAAAAGTGAAGGAGTTGGTCTTTTTTTGCTTTTGGATAGAGTGAGAAGTCTGTCGGTTCTCTGCTTTTGAGTGCTTAATGTCCTCTAAAGACCTATATTACACCCCAATTAGATGCCACTCTTGTTTCCTTACATCAAGGGCTTGACTCTACTGGCTTGTCACCCTCCCCAGGTCCAATCAATTTCATTACTCCAGTTACAGCCGAGCTCGGGTAAAGCTGTGCCCTTAAACTTCAGCTTCCCTCCAGATCGATCAATAGCCCACATTCTTGCCAAGGTTCCATTTAAAGTTCATTTATTTCAAGCCATCATATAAAACAAGACAGAGCATCAATGTGGCCCCACTTTGTTTTATTTGTCTGAGGATTTCCAGCATGACACTCTATCCTGAGTGCTAGGAGGAAGGCTAGTTAAACCCTGAACATACAGCACACTGATCTCACGTGTACAACGCATATACCACGGTATGTTTGCTTCACTGCATGCGCACCTACGTTCTCTTATCCAAATGCTGTTTTTAACAGTCTCACTGATACAGGCAATTTGCTGCAAGGTTGATTAAGCTAGTAACCTGCCTGCATTTTAATTCTGAGTGCAATCAGGACAATTTGTGCCTAATTTCTCTTGCACTGGTTACATATTATTCAGGAAATGGAAAGTACACTGTTCAAGGCTTGATTTGAGGGCAGTGCAAGAGAATGCCTTGATCGAAGGAAAAATAACATTGGCTTTGTAAAATTATTTTTAAAGAAATGCCTTTTGGGTTTTATTCGATCAATTAATATGTGTAAAGAAAAAGTGAAAACAGAAACAGTACAGTCAGATCTGCAATCAGGAAGGTAACAAATACAGGAAGTACTAGCAATATTATTCAGAATAAAAATGTCAGAGTCAATAAAACAATAAATAAGAGATTATAATCTTTGGGTGTTTTTTTTAAAACTATGCCAAGTGAGTGATTCCCACCTTCAGGGTGCCTTTTAACCCTTTTTATATACATTATATACAATATACATTTTGAAATTTATTTTTAGAAATTTAATTGCATTTAACCATTCAAGAAATTGAATGTCATGTTTCATTTCATGTTTCATTTCATTTCAAGCAACAATCTCTTTTTTTTCAAGGTTTGTTTGCTGACAACTGCTGCATTTTGCTCTTAAATGAGTAACATGCTTTGGTTTGTAGCATAGAGTTAGCAAATACCTAAAATGTACTTAATGTAACTAGCATTGATGCTAATATAATCAGGACATTAAAAACATTTTAATGATTTACTTCCAATCTATAATTTGGATAAAGTGACCTCATCCATTCATATGATCTTCAGGCAATATCTATAAGTGTAGGTATAGTGGGATGGGATGATGTCTTCTAAGTATTGTGTAGTTAATGTTTTAAGTTCTTTATCTGAAACATAGACATAGGTTTTTGTGAAAGAGACTTTATGAGTATTAAGAAAGTATTTTGTGTAATATGTTTGTAAATGCATTATCAGACATATCCCCAAACTGATTAATCACCCAGATGTTGTCACCCAGATGATGACCAGGAGTCACTTAATCAGTCACTTAAGATCAATGACTGACTGACTGACTGAATGCATTGTGCTAGTTAATACATTAATCGATCATTAATAGTCTGAGTAACTAAGTAAGTGGTTCTTATTGGTTCCAGTTAATACAGAGCTTCGTCTTCTTCACAGTTCCACGTTGTTATTGTCTAATAAACCACACCTTGACAGCTTAATGAGTAAAAGAGGGTCATGGAAGTTTATAGGAAGCAGGTTGTATCAATATAATTGGATTTTAATTTCATTACTATTATTATTGTGTTTATGTGTTGGCATTAGAATTTGCTGCAATTTATTGACAGATGCTTTCATAGTTGCTCACAATCAATATTACGGCTTTAACTAGAGACCCTGCAGAGCCTCAAAGGTTCTTTGAACATGATCATGGCTCACACTTACCAGATTTGTTTATATCTTTTCCGCTCAATGTATAGCAAAAACAAGCATCAGACCTTCATTTAGTTATAGAAGTTATAGAAGCTGCCCTATAAAGCCACTGTTGTGTTTGTGATTTACATAATAGCTGTACTCACTCCTTGGCAGCTGTGCATATCATTCATTCATTCATTCATTTTTTACCACTTATCCGAACTACCTCGGGTCACGGGGAGCCTGTGCCTATCTCAGGCGTCATCGGGCATCAAGGCAGGATACACCCTGGACGGAGTGCCAACCCATCACAGGACACACACACACTCTCATTCACTCACGCAATCACACACTACGGACAATTTTCCAGAGATGCCAATCAACCTACCATGCATGTCTTTGGACCGGGGGAGGAAACCGGAGTACCTGGAGGAAACCCCCGAGGCACGGGGAGAACATGCAAACTCCACACACACAAGGTGGAGGCGGGAATCGAACCCCGACCCTGGAGGTGTGAGGCAAACGTGCTAACCACTAAGCCACCGTGCCCCCCTGTGCATATCATATTCTTTTATTTTTTTTTGTGTCACTGGATATGTCCTCAGCAATTTTAGTGAATTTTACCACAGTGAAGCATGATGTGGTTTGATCCTGAACACTATTTTGACACAATTTGTCTCTGAGTTAAAGACTGGCTGATACATGCACGTGTCTTCTGCTGTATACATGGATGATCTTTAGGTCATTTAAAGTCTTCCTGTAATTAGTAACCATTTTATAAATGTAAAAAATGTATTTTTTAAAAATCACCAAAAAAAAAAAAGAGTTTCCTCTTCTTTGTGAAATGCATTCACTTCAGATTATAGAGTTTGTCTGGATTTAGAACAAAACCCTATAATTCAGCGATCAGTCATGTAGAAACACAATAATAAACATAATACCATTGCTAATTGTGACTTGTGATTTGCAGCAATGAAACTAAACTAAAAATATAACCAAGATCCTGGCTGTACTTCATGAACCTCACTTTGAAAACCATTAATTTATTATACGTAGGTACAGCACGAGAGATAGATTAACAATAAATTGAAGCAAAGACAAAATGTTACCAAATTGTTGTTACTTCCTTTTATTAGCCACGTGAAGGCATCATTTAAGACTCCTTTTTTTTATCATGACTGGTTTAGATCTAGAAAGATTTGGCATTTGCCCTGCTTCATATTTACAGATATGGTCTTATAGTGCTGGCATTCTGGATGCTCCCTCTGTTTGGATAGTGAGCATGAGTGTCAAGCAGTGGCAGGGTGTTTGTGAGAGGAGTTAATTGAATGGGAAGTGGGGAGGGGAAGAGTCCTTTAGCGCTTTTATGCGTGGTGCAAAGACGCTGTTGCTTACTGCTCTCTTCTCGCCAGTGGACTTGGCAGTGTGTGACAGATCTCTGGGAGTGATTTTGTGCAAAGCTGGCTCATATGATTCCACCTCGTTTTAATCAGAGATCCTGGCTAGTATACCAGCAGCAGAAGCTGTGAAAGCTTTGGCAAATGTATCGCATCTCTGTTCTGTGGCACACGTACAAAATACACAAATATTTCCATAGTAATTATGTGTCAAGTGAAACAAGCAATCATGGCCAGGGTTTGACGTGTTCAAGAGAGCGTGAGTATGGTGTAGCTGGACACCAAAGAATGGACCCATAGAGAGACAAATTAGACCTACAGATATTGAAAGATTTTGATTTGTTTTGAATGGATTGAATTACTTCATGTGATCTTGGCTCTTTCTGGTGAAGTAAACAAGGCCTCCATCAGTTTAGCAGACACACTTCAGAGGATGGGTTGACTGCCATTGAATGCTATGTAAATGTGAGATCATTTCAGGAGATTTTTTTTCTTGTCTCTTTTGACTTTTGGTCCAAATGAAAAAGCATGACAAAAAAACTCCACCGGCATTTGTCATTTTAGATCAAAGTATAAATATATAATAACTATAAATATATTTTTATGTAGGATTTAGCAATCCGTTTGAATGGTTATCCTATTTAGGATCATACTAAGTGGAAGATAATTTTGCCTCAGTGTGGAACACCTGCTACTAAATTATCCTGGATTATCTAGTATTAAATATGTAATTCTACCAGATTTTGGGCTGGGAAATTTAACTCTTTTTTAAACTAACTTATACTATTCGGAATGATTGGTCTAGGATGACATACTGTACGGTGTCTCTCAACTGCATTAAAACCTGACTTTTGAGATCTCTTCAGCAGGCTTCAGCTCTCTTGTTGCTGTATACATGTGCTTTTGCACACATGTGGTTTATGTGTATTTGAAAGACGGAAAAAAAAAATTACTCAAAACATTTGTTTCATTTTGCCTTGTGTTGTAGCTATGGGGAGCCAGTTGTCTTAGACAGGTGGTGAGAGAAGAATGAAAGACATCTATTTGTAAAAGGTTTTTTTTTTTTTTTTTTTTTACAAACAGGGGTTAAAGAACATATTGTAATGCACAATTCTCAATGAATTTTCTTCCTGAAATAACTTTAGATTATTCTACATAAATTCTTATTCAGAAACTTCTAAAAGCCTAAAATGTTCAGAAACTACTAAAAATGTAAAAAAAAAAAAAAAAAAAAAAAAAAACCCCGCAAAAGGTGAATTCTCTGCACCAGTAGGGGGAGCTGTAGCTTTGTATTATTCACATTACTGAGCCTTGAAATGAGGTTAGATGAGTTAGATGAGATGAGAATGTCCTTAGATTTGTCCAGCGGGGAACTTGTGTAGTCTATTTTAATTTATCCAAACTCAAGAGGGCCCAAATTCGGCTTATGATGTCTGTACAGAAGATATATAGCCTCGTTTTTTTTATATACATTTTGTATATACATATATAGATATATATGTATATATATCTATATATGTGTATATAGATCCATGCATCATCCCAGGTTGTACACACACACACACACACACACACACACACACACACACACACACACACACACACACACACACACACACATAAATATATACACAACTTGGGATGATGCATGGATCTATATAAACACATATATATGTATACACACACACACCCATATATATATATATATATATATATATATATATATATATATATATATATATATATATATATATATATATATATATATACACACACACACACACACACACACACACACACACACACACACATATATATATATATATATATATATATATATATATATATATATATATATATATATATATCACTCATATAGCCTCACTCATAATGTAACTAAAAAGTTTATTCATATGTGTAGTTTATATACATATACACGTTTATATACTCGTCATCTTTAATTTGCATTACTTATGCCCAGAAAACTACAAAAAAATTGTATCTTATTCCATTTTATAACACTTTTGTTATACTACTTCTAGCACAAAATGTCCTAAATGCTATATACAGGCATTGCAGGTGAAGCTCTGGACCAGGGTCAAGGTGTGACTCGAATTTCGTTCCGTTTGCACTAAAGACATCCAGACGCCCTTCCTAATGAGTCAATATACAGAATGACAAACACAGGATCCTTTTAGGACATGAGCGCACTTCAACTCCTCAAGCTCTGCTTAAACTTGCAAAAAAAATAAATAAAAAAAAACAGAAGTCAGAGTGTATATTTTCAGCACAAGACTCCACAAACTGATTTGCAACCGAAGAGCGATGTCAATATAACTAAAAGGTGACGGCTGAAGGACTCAATCTGAGTTTACCTGCGCCTATTAAATGGACACGCATGCGCAGTGCAGCCTCCTTGTCCCAAATACACCATACCTTACTAAGTAATATGACAAAAATGATACACCAGAGTTTATAACCCATGGTTTAGTACTTATTCTAAATAGTATGTTAGTGTGCATTTTTGAAGCAAGCACTCAGCTAAAATGAATCAAACAGATTAAGTCTATAAAGCAGGTGCATATATTAAGGCATTCACATTAAAACAATGTCTGGGTGATATATTTTAATCCAAGTCCTATTATTATTTTTTATTGTTATTTAGCATTCTCTCATTCCCCGCCTTGCATCTTTGGCTACCAGATGTGTCCCCACACTGAAGAATTATTCCTCATCCCCAGAGTGGAATAAATGCAATCAATATGAGCGTTGCTCTCAGGCCTTGAAATATTACATTAATGTTCCATGTGGTGACATTTTAGCTGGAAATTTCAAATACATCATGAAGGCTCGAATTAATATTTATCAGCAAGGGTTTTATATGCTTTGCAAAACAGTATTAGTGTGAACTGGAATTATGCTGCAGAAATGTATTTACACAGCTCGCCTGTACTGTCAAGTGAAATGTTTGGAAATGTGTTTCAGATTTCTCTCTCTTTTTTTTTTGAATGATTACTTTTCATGAATAAAATAAAGAAACTAAACAAGAATGTTTGGGAAGCATTTAACGTGATCAGAGAATGACTTATCTTGGATATATTGGTAATTTGTGTAGTCTTAGTGTTTGATAAACACATTGGTATTCGGGAGAATGGACAGCTGTAATACGCTGTAGATAAAACACCCGATCAAAGAAAGAATCAACCTTTATATATAGGTTTAATATATCAATTTATATATAAACATTTTTACACATACGGTTGCCGTGGACAAACGTGTTATTTCTTTCCAAGGTTGCTCTGACATAATCTTGTCCGTCTGAAGCAATAACCCATGCATACAGTTCTCCTGGGAATTGCACACTATCATTTATAGATCTGTTTTAAATTATGCTTGTCATTGAATCCAAATTTATGCCGCCATTGATCTAGAAGGAAAAATATTAAACGATTTTGGGGTTGGTCTTCAGTGACCTTTGGGTCAAGGAGAATTTAACATTGTGCTTATTGAACAGTTGTCTCTCTCACCTGCGGCAGCTTTCCTTTTGTTTCTCCTCATTTGCATTTCATGTGCATTTGCCATTTGGAGCGATCACAGACTCAGTCTTTTGCGTCTTAAAGACTTTTCAATTCAGTGTTTTAAAGGGAAACTATGACTTTGACATGGAAAGAATGGACTCATGTCAGACTTTAGTAAGGCTCCTTTTACAAGGTTTCTGTAAAGGGAAGTGGAAGAAATTGATGATGGCAGAAAACTTTCATGAGTGCAAATATTATTTTTCTAGTGGTTATGGGTGTGGTTAAAGATTAAGTGATGTAACGATATCTGGTCGAATAGCTTTCATTATATTAGCCTGTATAATATCTTTAAAAAGCGAGAGAGTTTTTTTTTTTTTTTAAATTATATGGTTATTCTGTAAAGACTGAAGACATTTAAGGCTACTATGAACGAATGAAAAAGTAATGAATGTTTTATACATTACTGTGTTAGAGTACTCTGTCTTATAAGACTGGAAAAAATTTAGCTCTCTACAATTATGTACAATAAGCATGACCAACTTTGTATAATGCCTATATTTTAGGTGTCCAAAATTACTTTGATTGTAGCACTCAGAGTACTGAGAAAGAGGCTTTTCTTGTCGGTTGCTAGATTGCTATAGTTGCACTTGGCCAGGTTACAGTGGCACGTGGCCCTGGCTCTCAAAGTAATCGTGCTGCAGCAGGTGTTGCTACTCAGTGTTGCTCTCCCCTGTGGCCTGCTGATGGAGAACATCTGGAGAGGCTCTGTTCCGCATCTTCTATCCTGTCCTCGGTATGACCAGGTGATGTAGCGAGTAGTGAGATGCTTGTCGACATGTGGCTCCCAGGCTCCAAGTGCCTCTGTATTTAGACCTGTTCTACTCACATTAGGTCCAAGGGGCACACTGTCTGTACTTTCTATTAGTCTGAATAGCTATACAGAACCTATTAACAAAATATCTTTTATTAACATCTCAATGTCTCATCTTAGGATTCTTGAAACAATTAACATATTGAGATTTGGGCAGTAAAAAGAATATGACTGACACTTCAATGACATCCTTTATTTTCTAACCCAAAACGTTTTTTTTTTCTATTTGCTTAATGAAGGAGATAAAAAGGCAACCTTAAGGCAACTGAGCTGCTTCCTTTGAATGTAATGTGTAACAAAATACAGGTACCATTATTTAAAAAGAGCCCAACTTAACGTGATAAGTGATAGCTGTCAGTTGACACACTGGAAAAGAAGGGAATATTAGGATAAGTGCAGAAGTCATTATCTTCTGGACCAGGGTAAATTACATTTTCTGGAAGGTTGCCCTGTAGCTTAGTGAATAGTGAATGGTGACCACATTTCATTGTCGAAATTATGACTTTGATGCTGATATGTGTTTCCGTGCCAAAGATGGTTTATGTATTTCAAATACCGCTGATCTACTTACAGTAGATTTCTATGCATTATGCTCTCAAGATTTAACACAGAATGATTAAAAAAAACAATAAAATATCCAATGATTGGCAGATCTATGGGAAGGCACCTTGTTGATGAGAAAGATCATTGGAGAATGACCAGACTGGTTTAAGAAGGCTGGCTGCCAGGAAGGCTACGGTAACTCAATTAAACTCTCTGTACATCTGTGGTGAGCCTAAAAGCATCTTAGGACACATAAGTCAAACCTAGATGTGGATGGGCTTCAACATTGGAAGATTCTACTACTATCATCCAAAAGCAGGATTCTGATGCCATTGGGTCAAAAGCTTATATACACCAAGGTGACTGTCTCTTTATATAAAGACTTCTGATTGACCAATTATTATAATAAGGAGTTATGGGAAGTGCACATATATCTGAAGAAGATCCTACCTTTTAAATAGTACTTGTGGACCTCTACAAGTCTGGTGTCTCCTTAGATTGCATTTCATTTACAGCATTTAGCAGACACCCTTATCCACAGCGACTTACATTTTATCTCATTTTTATACAACTGAGCAATTGAGGGTTAAGGGCCTTGCTCAGGGGCCCAGCAGTGGCAGCTTTGTGGACGTAGGAATCGAACTCACAACCGTCCGATAGGTACTCCAACACCTTAACCACTAGGTTACCACATCCAACATCCTTAGGAGCCTTTTCTGAACAATCGGAGGTACTACAAGTCTGTCCAAAATAGTTGTCCAAATAGTTGTAAAATCTTATTACCACACAGAGTCTGCATCATTCAGGACAGAGGTTTTGCTGAAAATTAGACCCAACTGATGCAAGTCAGATTATAGAAAAAAGGTCTATAATAGGCAAAGAAAATGTCAAACTTCTGGCTACAATGGTCATAACTCATATCTCCAAAGATGTAACAAAATGATTTAAATAAATTAAAGAACATTGAATGTCTTTAGCGCAGGATAAACTTACATTTATTTCATTTTATACAGTTAAGGGTTAAGGACCTTGCTAAAGGGCCCATTAGTGGCATCTTGGTGGTCCTGGGAATTGAACACACAACTATCTGATTACTAGTCCAACACCTTAACCACTGAGCTACCTTTTAACATTTAACTGTTTAAACAGGAAATAAAAAAAAAATACTAGTTAAAGTAAAGTCTTCTTACATTTGCATAAAATGCCTGTATGATGTAATGCGTGGGTTGTATATATTCATGAAAAAATTAAACAAATAATTGTAAAATCCCACCTCAGTTCCAAATCAATTTCTACCTTTTGTCATTTTTATTTTTGTCAAGTGGACTGAGGGTCACCTTAAAATAAAGGACCCTTTTTAAAAATCTCACAGACTGTCAGCAAAGAATTCCTTGCAACGCAATCTGTTTTGTTCCATAGATTTGTCCACAAGCATGCCCTGTGGTACGGTATGTCTGTTATGTTGGGTGGGATTGGGGCAGAAGACTAATTTTATACCCTGATGTCCATAATAATGTCAGAGTATCTGCTTACTTGTGCCCTATCTAATGCTCAGAATTTCCTGACTTGTGTGCAATCATATGAACCCTCCTCTAAATGTTAAGGGAATGACATTACATTCCATGGCACAGCATGAAGCGCAGGATAAAACACACTTTTCTATTTGAAGCCATGTTTCTCAGCTTTCCTCTTGTGTTTAATTAAAAGAAAACTACTGCGAAATTCCAACTGTGAATATTTGTGCCGCCGCTATTCATTTTTTCGTGAAGCTATAAAACGTTCCATGACTCAACTGCGCCCATAAATCCTCAAAGTCTCCCTTTTTTCTTTAATAATCTATACATTTTATTTCTTTTCCTCTAAGTTTGACCAAACGTATTAAGGGAAATTGGAAAAGGATCCATTAAGATCGGGGAAGTGTGTTAAAAGTCCCGCACATCTGCAATTAAAACAGGTGTTATGTTTCGTAACAGAATGATGTCTTAGTGTGACTTTGAGACGGAAAATAAAGTATCGCAAACTTTTTTTTTGTTCTCCAAAGAGGTCCCAGACTGGGATTTCTAACCGTGTTAAATGTTACTTGAGTATTAAAAAAAGTCAGCAACTTTCACATTTCTAAATGAGAAGATCATTTGACACTGAGCTCAACCTCCAGCACCTGTCCTGCTATTCGTCACAAGCTGATATCTCCTCCAGGGCCATAACATTACCCCTTATACGGCAAATCCACTCAGCATTACTACTGTAGATCTTTACAAACGTCACAGGAACCTCCCCAAATGCCCCATAGGTCATAACTCAGAGCCTAAATTTAGGCATTATTAACATACTGCCTATGAGTGGATTTACATTATATTAATCTAATACATAAACAATGCATTATTATTATTATTATTATTTTTTGTTTGGAAAGGAAGACATTATAATAGAAAGACTTACAGACAGCTTTGAACTGGTCAACATTTTGTAATATATTTAGCAAATCTGAAATATTATTAATATCGATGTAATAGATTTAATTAAGCTTGAGACAGTGTTAAGACACTTTTATTTAAAACAAGAGAGTCGTGTTTGTGAACGTTTGTGAAGTTCCAGATAAAAAAAAAGCATAATAAATGATCTTTCTTTTTATTCTTACCACACAAGGAAGGTTTTGTCTGAAATGCAGAACTGAAAAAGTCCCTTCTTTCACTGAATATCAAGGGAAACCTGATCATGACCATGGCTTGTTAATTCCATCATTTTTTTTGAACTTTATGGATTTTCCAGTTGTTGCACATTTCATAAACAGACTTTTTGGCCGAGCCCCTCCTCCGGTTGCCCCGCACATGTCAGCGTTTTCTCTGAAGGAAGAGGGGTGAAAGTTTATAAATAAGCCTTCTATCAAGTTCCACAACAGGTGTGACCTCGCTGTCCTAAAACTGAACACTTTCAATGGCTCATATCTGAAAAGGAGGGGGAGAGAAGGGGATTTACTGCCATCTAAAATAGAGGCGTTCATCATGCACTTAATGTTGCCTTTCCATCTACTGGATTATGAATTTTGTTTTTCCTTTGTAAACACGTTGCCACAAAGACATATGTTGTATGCGCTGTGCAGTTAAACCAATAATGTTCAGAAGCTCAAGAAGATTTGTAGCTCAAACTGACTGACTGCGTTTTGTTTTGAGAAAAACTCTTCCGGATAAATTGGATTTTTTTTTTTTTTATCTAGGACGTGAAGATCCTTGCTTAAAAATGTGTGCCGAACACATGTACATCGCTCATTTCCCACTCCTACCTCTTATACGGTATATTGGAAAAAGTCCACTTGACTTACCAGACTTCTACTTTGTGCAAGTTCAATATTAATGTTAGATGGACAATAAGTGCACTGCCTTATGCCTTTAAACGTTACCACTGACCACATTACAATGCATCATTTCTTCAACCGTGAGCTTTTATGTGGAGGAGATTCGAAGCACATCTCTAATTAGAGAGTATCTCATTCCATTTTGCTCATTTCCACATCTTGCTTTCCCATGAACTGTTTTAGCATCTGCGTCTGATAAAAGTTCGATTGAACTGCATACGTGTTTAAGATCAGTGGTCAGTGTTCGAGTTCAGAACTGGTGTTTAGTGCGCTGACGTATATAATGTAACGGTGTCCTTGCACAGCCTGGTTAAAAAAAAAAGAAAAGAAAAAAAGAAAAAAATACAGTTATTTTACTTGAGTTGCCATCAGTGCAGCGAGCCTTGAAGAAGGGAAACAGGTGAGGGAGAGGGAAGAAGAGGAGGAGGCTTGTTGGATTACTTTACATTATTTAGATTAATTATTCAGACGTCTCCATTTTGCTCATGATACTCAACACATCATGCCACTGTGTGAGGCTCATCGTTTAACTCACCTGCAAAGGAAATACAAAGCGAAAGGTTTCATCGGAGGATGAAAAGTGCACGTTTAAGCAGAGTACAATATTGATTAGTCACATCCTTTCCAAGCAGAGCATTTTCAATCAGGTTCCAACTTCGAAGCTACATAAAATTGTGCCGGTTTCACCCATTTAGGTCTGATTCACTGACTTTTGCAGCTAAACTACTAAATAAAGCGTAGGGAATAATTTAGGAGTTTAATAAAACACAGATAAATAGCTAAAGAGATCAGAACAGCAGAGAAAACGCAGGGGAAGTAGCACGCCCTTTGTCTTACCCCCTATCAGAGTGTGTCAAAAGCATATAAATATTTAAGGACGAGGTGTGCGCCCGGGCGAAACTCCTCTATCAGGCATCTGCTGTCTGGAGCTCTCAGACGAAGCCAGGTGCCGGCGCATCAAAAGAGGATTTCATTGCTAAAACAGCATTTACCATTTTCTCCTTCTGGTGAGCCTTGTCTGGGGTAAATTTTAATGTAAGGAGACACCAGACGCTCCGAAAAAACTACTAAAGTTGATCCTCTGGGACATATGGTGGCTTAGACTGGGATGAGGAAAAAAAGTGTAGCAGACAAGGGGTCAGAGGGGATTTGTAGATTTAGTTCAGTGGTTCTCAGAGTGGAGACCTCCAGGGGTCTACAAAGCATATTTAGGTGGTCCAAGATTTTTCTTTTTTGTTCTAATAATTAACCAGACTTTTATTATACACATAAATAATAAGCCTGAGATTTGAATAGACAATAAATCTGTATTGAAATGCATGGTGGACTTTATTTTACAGGTAAAGCGATCTCCGGCAGCAGAAGGTTGGAGAACTGCTGAGGTGGATCGATTTAAAGAAACAACGAATGCAATTTGCAGAAAAATGAGAAAATAACAAAGTCCGAGGCTTATTTATTGGTCCTGTTACCAAAAAGTTGTGTTTTTTTTTTTTTCTTTCTTTCTTTTTTATTTTTTATTTTTGCCAGTCAACACAAAAGTTATGCTCGGTGTCTTGTCTCCACATCTAAACAACACTCAGAGCAACTTGGTTCAAAGATTTAATTGTGTTTTGCAAAGCATGTGCTAGACAAAAAGGCAAAGTTACAAGGTCTCTTCCGCTGTTAAGCACCATGAAGAGAATATTAAAACTAATATCTTTGACATTGTCTTGTGATGCTTGTGTTAAAAGACCTGTTTATTTTCATCATTAGAGGAGTGTGTTGTCTCCTGAACAAACAGGTCGAGCTTGCACTCCCAGTGAGCCTCTGTCTGTCTGCTTTTTTTTTGTGTTTTGTTTGTTCCATTCCAGTCATCAAATGCTGCTTACAACATAATGAGAAATGTGGCAATTAATTTTCTTTTAATCAAGGTCGAAATGAAGTAAATTGGTACAGCTCTACGAGCCCTCATTTTCTATTTTTGCAGTGATGCAAAACAAATACGATAAAATGATGGCCCTGCTCACCTTCAGTAATTAGAAACCGTGAACGATCAGACGAAGATGATATGTGATATACAGTACCCCCCCCCCCCCCCCGCTCTCTCTTTTTCTTTCTCTCTCTCTGTCTCTCACTCTCCTTCTCCCCCCCTAGAGATCACCTTCCATCTCTTTTCGCACAGATGACCATGCTTTCCGCTTGCGCTCTCGCTCTTCGCACTCGTCTTACAGACAGAGGGAGCAGCTCGACTTGACATTGACTGCTGTGCTGTTGTAATGCCTCTCAAATCTTATTAAAGACCACAACTGCAAAGGACCTTGCTGACTCCACACATTTCCATTAACCGTGTTGTTTCAGTATCCTACAAGCTGATTAAGAATTTATTAAAATTAGATTTTAACTCTGCCCCCAGATATCCTATCAACGCCATATGGCCGCATTGTTGGTAGGCCGCATTAATAAACACTCTGAATTAGCCGGGCTCCATTAACGGAAGAGCTCTCCAGAAGGCATTCCTATGAAATGGCAATGCAGTTTATGTTGACCGACTGCAGATCTTCTTTCACGTTTCTTGGATCGGTTCCACGTTTAGAGTTGTTTGTTCATGTAACTTGCAATTCGCAGGTGTATTGATAGCGCAGTCTTCCTTCTTGTGTGCAGACTCATGTCTGCAGATTTGCTTTGTTCTGATTAGGTGATATTCTAATGTGTAAACAATGACCCACACCTTCATTTCCTGAGTACGCCATTGAGGAAATGACCACCCACCTGTTATTGTCTGCATGTTAGGAGGCATGTACATAAATTGGAAAAACACATTGTTTCGTACAAAGTCTTCCCAAACATCTTTGAATACTCTTGACCTTCACTATGTAAAAAGGGTTGAACGTTTCAACTCTCACATGTTATGAGGCAGGCTCTGTAAAAAACTTGAATGAGTACAAACACTCATTAGACACGTTTTCACATAAAATACATGCATTTAAAGGAATAATTCACCCTGAATGACCGACAATATTAATCTTTACAATTAACATGTGATCTTCAACAGTGTCTGAGATTCAAGATTCAAAATTTTCTTTCATTTTCACTTTGGTTAATGATTTGCTAACATTACCCACAATGCCTTTCGATAAACTGCTGATAGTGGCAGGAGTACGATTTAGCCCTTGCTTCCTTTCTTTTTAAAGAGAAGTAGAAGTACGACAACACTTTATACCTTTAGTCTGTCCAACTCTTTCACCTTCTCATCTGTACACTCTGTTTAAACAGATCAGCTTTCAAAGCTTCAACTTTCATGTTAATACTGTCATCAACGCCATCTCGTAAATCTTTAACTAGCTTAGCCAAGTGCATCATATCATTGCATTGCATTCTGGATCTTTGAGTCCAACATTTGTTTTCTCAACTACTTGGATTTCTTATTCACTCTTTCTCTTTTGTGTTATTGATTATTTCTGAGATCACTGAAATGTTTTCTACCGGTAAACACCAGTCTACCTGTGCTAGCAGTGTCCCCTCTGACGTTTGCCTGTGGCACACATCCACCAACTTCTCTCGGGAAAACAGAAAATACAGCAACAACTAACTAATTAGCAGCAGACTCGCTAAACACATCACAAATAATTCAATAGAAAGAAGCATACACGATGTGCTTCGGGGCGAAGATTTTCCTTTAAGAGTCAGAGGTGATCTCTCAACTCATCTCCGAGAAACTTTTCAGTCCTCAGCTGAAAGTTTTTTTTTCCATCTCCTCTCTAACCCTTATTTACAGAACACAGGCAGCTGCCATCACCTCTAACATCCATTGTGAAGACAGACGCATGCATCTGCAGGACATTGTTTTTGTACAAGTCTTCATCTAATTAAGGTGATTGCCAGTCGACTGCCCTTCCATGCTATGCAGCTGAGTATCACCGTCGACCTTCATTAAGCTCTCCTTAAGGTTCTTTGGCTCTATGCTGGTATTAACGTTATAGACAATGTGTTTTTTTTTGTTCAGTTACACTTCAGTTTGCTGTACTTTCCTGTTTACACAGCATGTGAATAGAAAAATAGTTCAATTGGTGCAATATTACCAGTGATAAAATTGAAGTTAATGTTACTTTTGCATCTTTTATGAATGAGGCTGATGGATAAACTCTGTAACTCTGAAGTCTGTCGTTCTTTCCGACGACTTTGTAAGCTTTTTCACTTGGTGCACTGGATGTACGCTGCTTAGATACTGAAGGGTCAAAATGTCTCTGCTCAGCTGGTTAGAGGTGTTAATATCCAGTAAATCCAGCGTCAGGGTTTTCTGACTACGTACGGTGCAGGTGTCTTTACGTCAAAATTGCTTACACATCAGCATTGCCATATGGACAGTGCTTTATCACTTAGTCAATGTGAATGTCAAAGGTGTTCTCTGTCAGTTTTGCCAATTTCTATTTATCAGCTCTAGCAGATCTAGTGTCTTTAGTGCATTTATTAGAAATGCAGAATTATCTCTTTGTTTAAATAAGTGCACTTCAGTCTTTCAGGTCACCCTATTCTTACTTTTTCCTGCTCAAATGAGCCCTGAAGTGTTTGTAATATTCTGCTCATGATAATACTGCTATAAAACGGCATGGCTTAAGATCAAGAACTGACCAGATGAACAAAAAATAGAAAATAATTGCTCTAGATGGTCCAGCTTATCAGTACGGCTCTTCTAACCTTGTGCTACCTCGTTATTAGCCTTTAATGTTTCATAATTAGAGATGGCACTGCTAGAGGAGGCAGTAGGCACCGGGGTTTGTTAGGTCTGCCCTTGAGAGTGGCCCTAATGAATCAATGGACGGCAATAATTGTGCTGGTCATTACTGAATCAAGCGATCTGCAGAATAATGTATTGATTTTCGGCCTTTCTTACTACATAATTATTCTGTATCACCGTATTGCAACATCAGGGGAATTGACTGATGGGTATGCAGAATCAGTGGCATAATCAGAGTTCAACGTCTTCATTCTGTCTTTTGCCTGCAGACCTACGTACTGTAGATGCATTTAAAGCACCCAGAGACTACACTTTATTAACATTTCACAAATGTGTTTATATGGTATAGTGTAACTTACTGTGAAAAAAACACCATCCGTTTACTATCAACACCTTCCTCAGCTTCCTGTGTGTATGCTGGCTGCTGGCAGATTTCTTATATTACCTCAGGGAAGCACTTTCTTGTGACATGATGCTAAAACCTACTATTTAAAAGTGTTGAACCAAACAGTTTAAACCGCAGAACATGAGCACTTCTACTGAACATGGTGGGCTTTCTCTACATTAAATATGTACGATTTGTAACAGTATCCCATTGGCAATAATAGGATGGGGATTTGAACTATGAACATGTCTTGTAATATTTATCAACTCGCAGATTTGAAATATTATTCTATTCAGCATTAATAGCCAAAAGAGTAGAAGGTCACTGATATGTGGAAAAAGGTTTAAAGGCAATTTATTTCCAAATTGTTATAATGCCATAATACTGGTCTTGAAATAATGAGTTTTTTATTCCATAGTGTGAATTTGACACACTCCTTCCTGCGTCTCAGACGATTTACAGGATTTGTACATCGGGTATTTTCTCAGCCTGGTGGACTCAGCAATCATTTTATTCAAACAATGTCATCATTATCTGTGTTTTTTTTTTCTACTCTGCTATAAGTTCTCTTTAAAAGACATATGCAGTGATGCCGTACTTCTAAAATGTTGTCCCTGGATGACAGAGATATCAGAGACCTAACTCTTTAGTTGACTGTGCAATCGATCACCTCAAATTCCTTATTATGTAGAGCAGGACACATCAGAAAACTGCTAATTGGCAATAATCTGTTTGTCAATAGTTAACAAGACTACAGAATTAATTCAGGGGAGGTTCAGATTTAAAACATTATCAGTGCTTATTTGATCTCTTGGGAGTCTCAGAAATACTGATGCTCATGCAAAAGTATATTAATAGTTTTAAGTCTAAACCTAGAAGCCATATATGGCTTAAAAGAACTTTATTCAACCTACAAAAAATTTATAATAAGTTCATAAATGGCTGCCCACTTCTCCGGGTGTGTGTTCACGGTGTGTGTGTTCACTGCTGTGTATGTGCACTTTGGATGGGTTAAATGCAGAGAACGAATTCTGAGTATGCTGTATGTCATACACTTAGCTGTATGTCATGTCACTTTTCCCTTAATTCTATATATATATTTGTAACTTTCTCTCTATTTTCTCTATTATTTACGTCCGCTTATGCTGTGTCACTGGGAAGCTAAATTCATTTACACTGAGTAAAAGCAGAAATGTGCTGTTTGTCCTCTTCCAAATGCATACGTGTCATATAGCGGTTTTGTAAATCTTATTTGTCACATTGTAGGAAGGAAGATCAACAACATGGAATGCCAATTCTTCAATATGAGCTTGATGTAATGAAGATTTTGTGCTGTCCTCCTATTGGAAGATTTTAGACAAACCTTGTAGCAGCGACGTCACAAGTTTTATTTTTTTTACTTCAATTTGCTAGGCAGCTTTTGAGCGTTTTGAGTGTTTTTTTTTTTTTTTTTTGTGAGAAACAACCTGAATGGATGAAATGGCAAAATTCTTCTTTAAAACTCTTTCCACTGGAGACATAAGTTATTACTTTCGGTGATCGGTGTACTCATATTCCATGCATGGGAATTGAACAGGGATTTTGCTGAATGTGTGTCGTAATGACATCATACAATGTGTTTTGGCCCAAACATGCAGAAATAATAGATATTGCATAATTTGATTGAATTTGCTTTAATTTCTACAATCGCAAAATCACGGAACCTGGAGGGAACTTGTATGAAGTGTGGTATTTTTGTCTGTAGCAAGAAAGTCGGTTCAATCTTTGTGCAGTGTAAACTTTTATTTTATTTTAAGCTGTTTCTTAACACAGATACACAGATACAAATAAAATTATTGCTTAGGCTGGTATGCAATCAATACTAAATTCTCTGAATTAATGGGTTGTACAACACCTGCCCCTAGACTTCCATTATACAGTCATTTTGAATTCTTTTCTCAGTGCAGAGAAATGTATCTGTGTTACTCACACATACACACGATTAGGTTACATTAGGTTTAGGTTGCAAAACTCTGGAGTGGCCCTTTAAAATGGATCCACATGAGGAAATGGAAAGTGGGTCTATATTATCACCTGTAATTAATGTTATAAGCAGTTTATTAAACTGCAGTAAAGGTTCTTTATCAGTATCTGCACATTCGTGAGGGAATATAAATGTTGTAAAAAGTATTTTTGAATTCTGAGCATTGTACTGTTGTGTGCTAAGGGTCAGAGGGAGCAATGATCACTTCAACCTGCTACTTCCTTCTTCCTGTTTCATGGTTGGTCATATGTAAAAATTGATGTAAAAACCCTCAGAAATGATCGGATCTGTTAGCATGCATACGGAGTTTAGGAGCATTTATAACAATGTGGTTAATTATATTGCACAGGTGAGATTCTTTAGCGATATTTTTAAAAATGTATTATCTCTTAGATTTACAGTCTCACAGAGATACATCCTCATAGAATCATATTCTTCAGTCTAATAACAGCATGCATAATGTTCCTATTAGTTACTAGTGTCAGGGATAAGACCTCCTTTATCACAGCTGTGTCAACAGAATAAAATAGAAGCCTGTATTTTGTCACATATACATTAGAACACATTGAAATACTTTCCTTTATGTATCCCAACTTTGGAGGTTTGGGTCAGAGTGCAGGGTCAGTCATGATACAGCTTGATTGGAGCAGTGAGGGTTAAAGGCCTTGCTCAAGGGCCCAACAGTGGCAGCTTGCAAGCACCAAGGCTTGAACCCCAATCTTCCAATCACCAACCCAGAACCTTAACTGACACAACACCAGGGCCAATGGAGTCAGAGTTAAAACCGAGTAGAAGAGAAATAGCAGATAGTGGATAGCATTGTCTCCTCATAGCACCAGGGTCCCCAGGTCGATCCTGAGCATACTGTAGATTACTGTCTGTGTTAGTGTCTGTCTCGTTCATGTTCTCAGAAACATGCCAGTAGATGGACTGGCTATAAGAATGTCCCTAGGTGTGAATAAGTGACTGACAGTGTGTGTGTGTGTGTGTGTGTGTGTGTGTGTGTGTGTGAAAGTGAGAGAGAGAGAGAGAGAGAGAGAGAGAGAGAGAGAGAGAGAGATTACCCGTCATGGCCTGGCATACCATCTGGAATTTATTCCTACCTTGCGCTCAGTATTCAGGTTAAAACGGTTACTGAAAATGAACAAAATATATGTATATGTGTGTAACCATGTACGTATATGCGGTATGTTCAGTATGTGTGATGTTCTGTGAAAATGTCAAGTACTGTGATGTTTTGTTGTCATCATCACCCACTTATAGTCATGATTCTCACAGTATTGTGTTCTTAATGCAGTTTCTATTTTCACTTTACTTTCCACTTCCTGTGGCATTCAGTTTGATTTTAGTCAGATTCCATTTCATTAGCAAACCTGTACTTACTGAATGCTTTACAAAGTAATATAATACTAGTTAACTGATTTAAATGGATCAAATGGCAATTTTTTATATTTTAGTTTTCTAGTTTTAAATGAACTAACTCAGAACCAATAATGTTATACACCAGTCTGTTTTTGACACACAGCTTTTGACATGAACTTCAACAAAAAGACAAAAAAAAAAAAAAAAATCCAGAGAATAAACTGTGGGTGTTTTGATTTATATAGAGTACACTCACTGCTAATTAGCCTTTTAGCTAGCAGCCCATATGCTGAATAGAATATGTTCATATATATTCGTAAACACACACTCTTTCCTAAACAGCCTTTTCTTTTAAATTAGCCTTTACTACGTCATTTTAAATCATTATAAAAATGTATAATCATTGTTTAATATATTATATTAACCAAGAAACTACTAAAATGATTACACCTTTAACCTCATCACATAGGCCTATGAATAAACATGAATGATCTATAAATACACGTGATTATGCAATCTGAATATGTCCTCCTCACACATAGACAGCCAGCTAGCTAATATATCTCACAACTGGGACCGGATAATAACAGGATTTTAGGACTTTGTCTTTGATAATATAATTGTTATATTCTCAACATTTTATTGACCATAGCAAAAACTATTAGTATATCCGTCGCAGTTGCAAAGTTGTTTATCACATATTAAATGTTTATTATAATAAGCTCAATTAGCTTGTATTTTTGACAGGTAGACCCAATTAGGATTTTTCTTCTGAGGTTTGATTTGCTATGGTTTTCTTTTATTATTTGAGAAACCAGAAAGTACTATGAACATAATCCATGTTTATGTTTTACTATGAACATAATCCATGAACATGTTTATGTATATTATCAGTACATACACTGTATATTTCTTGATTTCTTGTACATGCTACTATACTTATGCGCATACCACATGCCATAAATTTATTTATTGTCGTACAAATACTGACATATTTATCTGTAGTTTTTTCCTTATTATTTGCTCTTCTTGTAGATGCTAAACAGCATTTCATTGATATGTACCTGTACTATACAATCACAAAAAAGTTCTATTTATCTATCTGATTGTCTGTCTGTCTGTCTGTCTGTCTGTCTGTCTATTTATCTATAATACATGGCAGGGGGTGGTGTAATGCAGCACAACATGCAAGTGGTGTGCCACGACCTCCCTGAAGTGCATTATTTTAGTTTAACTGCATGATCTGGAGTATAATATTCCACTTAGACCAAAGCGATTTGCCAGTGATTAGAATGTTTAATATATTAATGAATAGCAAGTCAAACATTTTAATTGTAAATGGTTAGATTTAAACTCATGACATGTCTGAGTGACAAATTAATTTCTGGTAACGCTCACAGAAAGTTATAGATGCAATAAACAGTCGTTCTCTCTCTTTTTCTCTCTCTGTGTCAGAATTAGAAAAATTTACAAAAGAGAAAATGCAAACTCCATTGTCCTAAAATCTTTCCCGTGCTGGGAAACTGACCGTTACAAAGCGATTACAACTATGTTGTAACAAAACTAACAAAAATGTAAAATAAATCCTTCTAAAAAAATATACAATATCACGTCACAATATCAAGGGTTATATGTTTTACTCGTTAAACCACAACACATTGTTACAACGTTTTATTGTTAGCCTTTATATTGAGCGTTCGTGGTACAAATTGCTGTAAAGGAGCAGTTACTATATAAACAATAATGTATTATAACCTAATTAAACCTAACATTGACCTAATGTTCGTGATAGAGACGGAACTTATTTCTGAGTCGTGCTGTTAGCTGAAAATGATGTGGTATGTAATGATAATCAGCCCATATAGAAAAATGATATCTTTGAGTGCTGCCATATTTGAAGTTGTCACAGAGACTGTTGTTGTTAGAACTCACGCTCATATTCATATACTGTATATATCACTGACGTTTAGGACACGCCCTCTGTGTGCAGGTTAAGGTCCCGGGTCAGTGCAGATGAATCCGTTCCGGATTTTCCGCCTCACAGCCGCTCTCTGTGAAATTCAATTAATGACTCCGCTTCCCAGTTCTCTCTCCAGGGCACATCTTCCGCCCCGCTCGCCCTCTGCTAGAAATAGGAAAATGCTATAATAACACACACATCACAAGAAAAAAAATGAAGCAACTTTGATCACGCATGCTCCCTTTGACGTCCACCTCTTTTTCCCCCCCACAACATTTCTTCTAAGTTGGAAAGTGAAGGAAAGCCCCAGTGAAGTGCTGAACACAGGTAAGACTTTTATTTCCGACCATCGACTAACTGTTCTGATCACTTCTTCCTCTTCTTCTTCTTCTTTTTCTATTCGTTAAAAAAGTGCAAAGTTTAATATCCCCATGTGATCTTTAGTGCACGAGATACACATGATGTTATTTAGTTATTATTGATTATTGCGTTTAAATGTGTTTGCACAGAGACAGGCGCTCATTATAGTGCGTAAGCCTCACACACACACACACACACACACACACACACACACTCTCTCTCTCTCTCTCTCTCTCTCACACACATACACATACACACACACACAAACACACGCGCGCGCACACACACACAAACTCACACGCGCGCACAGAAGTCACTCTGAACCTGTCGGCTTTTGGGAGCTGGAAGTTAAAGCCGTGCACGCTGTTTAAAAACAAAACAATTAAGACAGTTTCTAATTATAAGCTTTTTTTTTTTACCATAATGATGCATTAATAATTATGGATAACGCACACGCGCTAACGCACGTGCCTGGTAAAAGTTGTACACTGGTTTGCAATAGAATTTATTTTTTTTAGATGATGTTATTTTATAGCGATGTACTAGTTGTCTTCGTTTAAAATCATGACAGAACACCGTGTTAGGTCGTGGGCAGGATGTTTTATAGGCGTGTTATGGTTCCTGGACGTGATTATGAGAGTTTTTAGACTTTACCTGGTCGTGTCACGGAACAGCAGGTGATGCGGTGCGAAGTGAAAGCGGGTGTGAAAAGAAGTGCAACAATAGCAAGAGAAACAGAACAGAAAGGTGACAATCTGTCATGTGCAACTCTAACTTAGAACTGCGTTATCAAAGCTTATAAACGTGCATAAAATGTAGTCAGGTTGAATATAGAGTTATATAAGCTATAGGAGCTGTATGCTGTTGTTGTTGTTGTTGCAGCGCGAGACGCAGCTCGACTTCGCGCGTGCAGTGTTCACATCTCCCAGCGCGCGGCTCGTGACACTTTGTGACAGTTGTTGAGGATGATCCGTTTTTAAACTTGCGATATTAGCGCCCTTTAGCAAACGGGCAAAATTAGACCTGAATGAGAATTATACGTCGTGGTCGCACCTTTTTTTAATTATTTATTTTATTATTATTATTATTATTAGTTTACATTCTGTTCCGGTCGAGTGTGGCGTGTGTGCGCGTGCAGGCGGATACAGAGCGCGCGGGCTCAGTCACACGCACGCGCGCGCGCACGCACACACACACACACACACACACACACACACACACACACACACACACACACACAGTGTCCGAATAGCCTAGTAGTCCCTTTGAGGTTTCTAAAGTTAGCGTGCTAAGCTGTTTACACACACACACACACACACACACACACACACACTCTTTAGTACAGTAGTAGGATTTAATTTCTCCTCATCAGAAAATATCCTGCTTTAACAGTTCATAAATAAAGAGCAGTAGCTCTTAGTTCTGCTGCTTTTAGATTGACTTATATAACATCAGCTTACAGTTGGTTTACAGCATATGACACACACACACACACACACAGACATATACATATATACACACACAGACACATATGTATATATATATATATATATATATATATATATGTATATATATATATATATATATACACACACACACACATACACACACATTTACATTTACAGCATTTAGCACACACACACACAAAATGTCTATGATAAAGAGAATGACACACTAATATCAGGCTTTGACGACTGATTAGATACATGCGTAAAAGATGGCTTCCACATGCCACTTATCCATCATCATTCGTTGTTTGTTATTTATTCATTTATTGGCTGTAATGAATTGATTTATTTACTGCAAATTCATATTTATTTGTTTTGTTTGGTGACTATAACACATTTATTTATTTACTGCTCATTATTGTTACATTTGCTACAATACATTTACTTATTTATTACTCATCTGGTGTTATTTATTTATTTATTTGCTCCCGTGCATTTATTCCCATACTCCTTGTGTGCTCCGACGCAGAGAAGAGAATCTGCATTTGAATAAAAAAAAAAATAAAAATAAAATAAATAATTCTTTTGTTTTTTATTTGCTGACAATTATTACAAATAAAGTCTGTTTTCTACACTATGTGTTCTCATAACCTTATATAACCCTTTAAATATATAAGTAATATTTATACCACACGTGGTAAATATGAGCAGTCTGTATGGTTTTTATTTTTTTTTGTGCGCAAAATTTGCCACAAGTTGAAGACAACAAAGAGTCAGAAAAGATCATGGGCTCTTTAAACCCTGGGGTGTGCTTATTCTCGCCGGATCTTCCTTCTTTGCTAATTATTGTGTTGTTTTCAGAGCAAATATGTCATATCCATGGCGACCAGGCAGGTTTATTGTCTTTCTCATGCAATGGCTCACATAAGTAATTAATTACTCTCTCTCTCTCTCTCTCTCTCTCTCTCTCTCTCTCTCTCTCTCTCTCTCTCTCTCCAGTTAAACCAATCATTCGGGGAAAGCCATCTCATATTTAAAATGCCTGTGGTATCAAGGTGAAGGTAAAGACAAATCATATTTTCAATCATAGATAAATCATTATGTTTTTCAATTGTTTTCCCTTAAACGGCTTTTGCACATTATTAGCAATAGGTTTAATTTTATTTGTCTGCATTTTGCTAAGTGAAACAGAGAAACAGCACTGTGTGTTTGTACTTGTGTTTCATTCTCATGCATCTGGGGCTGCTTTTCTTTCCCAAAGTCATCAAGCATGAATTCTACACGGGCATTACGATTTAAAATGTGTGTTTGGACAGAATTCAGGTCTATTAGTTAAATTCAGCCACCGAGTAATCAGAGCTTTGCTTTGCGCTCGGTGATTATCGACAGGCCGCATGTTACAGTTGATTAGTGTGTGTGACTTGTGGCGTTTGTGCCGCAGTGAGTGGCTGTGGAATGTAGCGGCATGTGGCTCGTGTCTGAAGGTGTGCTTCCATCTGGACAGCCAGCCATCTCACACTGGCCCGAGCACTTGTACAGGTGCTCAGCTGTCTCCGTGTTGATGAAGCACTGTCATGCCCATCTGTCACTTATTTTCTTCCCGTCACACTTCCTCCCCTCTTCTCCTCTCCCTCCCTTTGTACCTGAATCAAGAGGATGCAGGGCCTCGCTGTCAATTATGAAATTGCTTATAAATGACATCTCAGGGAATCTGGAAGCAAACTGTGAATATATTTTAGATAACAGACACTGTATAGATTTTATAGCACACAACACACAGATGTTGCCCATGACTGGTGAAAAAAAAAAAAACGTCGGAAATGTTCCCGACATGATCTTATAGCAGTGTACGATGGAATTGCATTAGCGTTGCTGAAATGGTTACTCTTTTTTATTTTTTTTTAAATCCATTTCCATATAAGATGTAGAATTTCTTCCTTTATTCCTTCTATCTGTCGTGTAGACATTATTAGATAGTTTGGGAGTCGAACACAAGAACCTGATATTGTTATACAGTAGATAATACTGTAAGAATGTCTGACATCTCAGGTATCGTGTCCGGTTTTATGAAATCTGTATTGAGTCACAGATTAAATAATACTTTTGTTGCTTGTCCGTATAGATTATATACATCTTTTTCCACTCTGGCAGTCGCCTCGGACGCTCACGGCTTAAGTGATCTTTTTTTTTTCTGCCTTTTTATCTGACCTTCGGCCCTGGCTCTGCGAATACACACTCATAATTCCACACTATACCTGACACAAGTTGAGATGTAGTGTAATTGCTTTTTCATACCTCCACTTTGTAAACTGCACAATGTAATGATTTGGTATCTGTATTCACACCATCGCGGGTCGTGTAAAATCTACAGCTCTTGACGTAGGAGCAAGCCGGGCCTCATGTTTGTTTAATCATCGTTATTATTTTTATTTTAGTGCAGGGGAAATGTCCTCTTTGCATGCTTGATCAACCTGTGGAGAAATCCAATATAATTGAGGTTCAAGGTGAATTGCATCCCGAGCGCTTCCCCTTAACCGAAAGGCAGGGATGGGGAATCTTGAGCAAAATAAACAAATCATGGCGACAACTGTAATATAGGGTTGATTTTGAAGGCATGAAATAAGTATCGATTTAAGCCTTCACTTCATAGATAAAAATGGCCATTTTGGTAATTTGTCCAAGGCTCTTTCAATAAGAGAGAGAGAGAGAGAGAGAGAGAGAAAGAGGGGGGGGGTGGATAGAGGGAGCGACAGAGAGAGAGAGGGAGAGAGATAGAGGCAAGGGGAGGGAGGAGAGGAGACCGGGCTAACAAGACAGAGAAAGGGACATGCTGCCCCTTTCCGAGCTCATTATCATTCTTAATAAGTCTTAAGGAAAGAAGGAGCACTGAGTGTAAATGCAAGGTAATCCTAACACTGACCAAGGTTAGCAGGGACACGAACACATGCGCCGTTCTCCTGCGCAGGGAATTTGCAAAAACTCTGGCTTCCGTAATGAAGCGAAGCTTTCTGTAAACTGTGTTTCTGTGTAGTGACAGAAAATTAAACAGGCTGTAAAATATTGAACGCACGCCCTCGTTTCAACCTGCAGTCTCAACCCGGAAAAATATCAGTAAGACCGCTTCAGAACACCCGGTCCTTTAAATAGATTTATCTCTCATTAGGATGATTTTGTTTTTGTTTTTTTTTCTGTTGCGATATAAAGCATGCAGTAAGAAAGAGAAGAGCGTGCACGTGTGTTAGCAGAGCAGGAAGGAACAGTGACTAGGTTGTGGCGTTTGTGCAGTCGTTTATGTTGCCAGGTATTTATTCCAATTGCGCGAAGATTAAGCGATCGTGTGAGCAAAGCCGTGTTTAGCTTACGAGTAAGTTTAGTGAATTATCACGCTGAGGTGGTTGACTAGTTCAGAGGGATTTAGAGCATGTGGACAGATATACAGTGACAAATTTACAGTGGCACATTTGTATTACTGATGTTTGTCTTTGTGTTGTTATTTTTTCTTTTTTTTACCTCTTGAGATAAGTTTATTTTCCTCTCACACACTACATTACTTTCACGCCGTGTCAGCTTACACTTTATACGCTGTGTTATATTCCTATATTTCTTAGTCTGTGCATTTTAGAAGCTTGGCTGATTTAGTGTTTTAAGGCAGCCGGGCTTTTGAGAAGTGTATAGTGATGTACTGCAGACGCCGCTGCATTTCTAATCAGTCCACATCTGAATAATACACAATTATGCACCGCGGCAAACAAATGCGCAACAGAGGCAGATCTCCAAAAAGGAGCTGCCCTTTGTCTGGTTCGTAGTCGCACCGTGTCTGCGTCTGTGTGTCACTGTAAAGATGATTTACATCCAAACAGATGTTCGGAGCCTTCAGCATAGGCCATTTGTTCTATTTTCTGCCCTTTCAGAGGTTATAAGTGAAACAGAGAACACCCCCATTCCCTTACCACACCACCCACACACCCACACACACACACACACACACACGCCTTGTTTATGGTGCTGTTATTTTTCCGGCTCTCAGATGGAAAGTGTTGAGGAAGCTTTGGAGACGAGCCTCTGGGACTTGCAGGTTGGTGAGATTACATCATAGCAGGCACCTGTAGGAGCATCTTTTTTCCCCCGTCGTATTTCCTGGCTCAGCTTTGGATGGCAACGTGCAGCCGTGCCCCCCCAAGGGACGAGTCGGGTGGCACAGAGCCATCGCCATGGTGATCAGAGCCCAGAACCTGCACAAAGCAGTCCATTGTGACTGGCATGCGTTGAGGTGAGAGGAACAAAATGTCACAGCAACGGCCTCTTCTTTTTTCCTTTTGCTTGTTTTTGTCTTGAAGGCCCAGTGGGGTTTGTTTAGCCTTTGATTCATCTGTGCCTCGGTCTGCTAAACGAGCTGTTTGTGATATCGCTTAATTGCCTCTTTTAAGTCTTCCGTTTTGGGTTGGCGAGCATGCTCTTGTGTGGGATAAGCAGTGCTCAAAACCAGGTGGAAGTGCGATGCTGATTTGCATCAGAAGTCGGCTTGTCAACACGGAGCGTTGTGGGAAAATACGGAAAAATCAGTTTAAAAAAAAGAGCAACAGTGTTATTTGGTTTTGAACACAAAGTAGAACTCACTGGCCACATTAATAGGAACACCTGTACAATTATCTGATAAGTCAATCATGTGGCAGCAGTGCAATACATAACATCCGGGATTTTAAGGGTTAATACAAAATCTTCTTCCAGTCAACTCTATAGGTTCAGGTAGAGAAGATAAATCGACAGAAATCTTTCTAAAGAGAAACACATGTACCGCTTGCCAATTCCTGCAATTATTCAATCAGCCAGTCGTGTGGCAGCAGCACAATGTGTAAGATCACACAGATACAAGTCAAGGGTTCAGTTAATGTTCACATCAAACAACCAAATGATGGAAATGTGATCTGAGTGACTTTGACTTTTGCCGGGTCTGAGTGTTTCAGAAACGGCTGATATCCTGATAAAGAGTGGACCTTCTTGTTTGGACCTTTTCTTCAGCCCTTTCGTCTCAACAAGGCGTTCGTGTTACCAGAGCTGCCACTCACAGGATGTTTTTTATTTTTTGCACCACTCAGTATAACCTTTCTGTTTCTAGCCTTTTCGGAAATACTCAAACCATCCCATCTGGTTTTCCTCACGTTGATGTTTTATGTGAACAATAACTCAAGCTCTTGACCTGTATCTGTATCTTTTTATTTTGTCACTGACTGACGCATGAACTTGTGTGAAGTGTACACGTGTTCCTAATAAAGTGGTCAGCGAGTGTATGTAAATAAAGCCGGTGGTTGTTGCAGAGTACATCGCCTAAACTACGTACATGTGTATCAGAATTGTATTTATACATAAAGATACAGATAAGATATCTAAATAGAATTATACAAAAGAATTTAATTCTACAGATAAATAATAGAAAGATAAAGGAATTAAATGGAAGTGACGCGCAATATTTCAGCACGTTTTTCCAGACATTGTGTACATTGGGTTATTGTCCACTAGGGGCAGTAAGTAGACTAGGTTTAGCTGATGAGAACCCCTTGAGTGTGAGTGAGAGGAAGCTCTGGTTTTAGAGAGAAATACAGAAAGCTGGAACTCAATCCAATGTTTCTGGTTTACACTTCACACTCACTGGGAGAATGTTCACCCAGTTCCCCGAGCGGCTGTCAGACAGTTGAAACGGTGCTGTAAAGTAAAGTATTAGCTCCCGTCTGTCCGTGGTGTATCACAGGTTGCGTGTTGTTGCGCTGAGGCGTGGAGGAGTGTTTATTTTATGGTAATTGATGCCGGTGTGGTAGGTGACATACGGTGGGGTGTGACAGGCAGGGCGTGAGGGCCGTGGCCACGGGGCAGGTCAGGGAAAGGGGCTGCTCTTCCTCTCAACCCTCAGGAGCAGGCAGGCCGCTGTGGCTGACAGGCTCAGTGTTGAGTTTGGCCTCCGGTGCAGCGCAGGGGCCGCAGCTCAGCCTCACATTGCAGCCGAGCCATCATGCTCTGTACACACGCTGCCAACAGTGTGGCAATTACTACTGCTGCTACTGCTATACAGACACACACACACACACACACACACACACACACACACAACTCCAGATCCCATCTATCACCCCCAGTTCTTTCTTTCTTTTTTTCTTTTTTGTCTTTGATATCTTTGGTATCTCATCTTTTTTCTTTCTTTTGTCCAACTTTTTCCCCCCTCTCTCTCTCTCTCTCTCTCTCTCTCTCTCTCTCTCTCTCTCTCTCTCTGCCTTTATATATTTTGTCTGACTTAGAAATCTTGCATTTTTATAAAAATCTCCTCTTCACATCTCTCCTCTCCTCTCCTTTTCATCTTTTTTTCTTTCTTCTGTCCATCTCTCTCTCTCTCCTCTCTCCTCTCTCTCTCTCTCTCTCTCTCTCTCTCTCTCTCTCTCTCTCTCTCTCCTCTCTCTCTCTCTCTCTCTCTCTCGCTCTTTCTCTCCTCTCTCTCTCTCCCTCTCTCTCCTCTCTCTCTCTCTCCCCCTCTCTCTCTCTCTCTCTCTCTCTCTCTCTCCCTCTCTCTCTCTCTCTCTCTCTCTCCCCTCTCCTCTCTCTCTCCTCTCACACACTGCATTTGTTTATTAATTCATTAGGATTTGAAAGTGCCCCTTAACATTTAATTTTAAACCATTAAAATAATCTATGTTAATAATAAATTGTTTATTCTGGGTTTTAATGCCCAGGAAACTACTAAAAATGGCCCAAGAACAATTTTAAACCTTCATCCTCATTACAAATGCCAGAGTTTATGAATATGCATTCCTTTATATGAATATGCAAATTAGGAATACCTTCATGTTCTGCATTTGCAGCTAGCATAGTGTATGTAACTGGCATGAAACTGGCATGTTAGTCAGATTTCTTTGCCTTGTCTTATTTTCTAAACAGCCTAAATCAGATTTCTGAGTTCAGGGCTACTTTCGAGCTGCTTGCAAAAAGTGCATTGAAGTTTCTGCTGACTTATCAGACATTTTTAGTCAGTGTAAACAAATTAATTATCGCCACAAATCTGATATAAAATGAATCAGGACATGTTGGCTTTCGATGTGGGACTTCTGGTTTTCACTCTGTTGGAAAATCTACACTGAATTTTAGTGGTTGAACTTAAAGCCTTCACACTTTAGGTGATTTCAAGCTCTTGGGGCATCTTATGGGTTTGAAACCAGAAGCAGAAATATCCTAACTTTGGGAGGTTGGTGTCAGACTGCAGGGTCAGCCATGATACAGTGCTCCTGGAGCAGGGAGGGTTAAGGGCCTTGCTTAAGGGCCCAACAGTGGCAGCTTGTCAGTGCTGGGGCTTGAACCCAGTTCCTCCAATTAACAACCTAGTGCTTTAACAGCTTTATGAATCTTTTCTATGAAAATATTTGCCCCTAGCATGCTAGGTAAAAACTGAAACACTTATGAAGAGCTACAAATTCTTTAAGCCCTGATTGTCTACTTTCATATGAGCCATTAACCACCACTGTAGACTGTGACAGGTCAAAGACATTCAATGCTCAACACGGACACAACCAAATCAGGATTGAATTGTTCGAATTTTTCTCTTGGTAAAAAGGGTTCTTTGGCTAGTTAATGATCCTAGGTTTCTGTTTTCTGAAAAGAAAACTTGTCACCGTGCCGGAGGAAACATTTCTTTTTAGTATTGTGTGGTATTGTTAGACTCACAGCCGCTCTGTTGTGTTCCCTCTGGACACCTCGTGCGTTTATTCCCCCTTGAAGAAGACCACCGCCGCTGCATAGCGTTTCTCAATCAGCCTTCTGCGCTAATTCCACTTCAGAATTCCACTTGGCATGCTGAGTAAATAAAATTTTCAGCATTTATTAGAATCCAGCTCTGCCAGAAGGGATTCCTCTCCTCTCCTATAATAATTAACAAATTGATTAGGAGAACTTCAGCACACCTCCTCAGCTCTTATCTCCTCGTTCTAGGACAATATTGCCGTGCCTTGGGACGGAGTAAATATTTTAAAGATGGTGGAAACCCTGAGCGAATCTCATTAACGGCTGTGGGACGCCGCAGCCGTCCCCTTACCGTCGTACCAGCCAATTTACTAAACTGTGATTAAAGAACTTTTGGATTATTTAAAAACTTGCAGCGGTCCTGTGGGTTCGCCCGTGCCACCGAGGACCTCTCTGTGCTTTTGGCTTGCTTTTTCTTTCATATATATTTTTTTGTAAATCTCTACT
Organism: Tachysurus vachellii; assembly: GCF_030014155.1. Classification (NCBI taxonomy): domain Eukaryota; kingdom Metazoa; phylum Chordata; class Actinopteri; order Siluriformes; family Bagridae; genus Tachysurus; species Tachysurus vachellii. The sequence goes on along the minus strand of NC_083478.1, from coordinate 6,428,710 downwards.
CCACGTTTTTTTGTCATCTCCCTTCAGATCGATTAATAACTCACCAGAGCGAAAGGGCTTTGAAAGCACTGGTCATTCTGGGATGCATCATGCAAAACATGACAAAGATCTCTCTTTTATGTAGAAATGCTAATTAAATCTTTAGCCCCACCCCGGCGCTGCAGCAGCACAGACTTGGTAGCAATTTGGCAGCTAATCAAATTGCATTTTAAATGGAGCCGTTTAAAGACGACTGCAGACTGCTCTCAGGAAGACACACTGGTGTAAATTAAGTCAGAATACGCCACCGTTTTTGTAGAGAGGAACAATAAAACACAATCCGCATCTCGACTGTCTTGCGGGCTTAAGTAAAGCGTCAACTTACAGTATTTGATTTGCTGTTTTAATTAGTTAAAAGGAACACAGGTATACAATCAGGCATGTGTTTGTGGTGAGAGGCAAGAAAACTGTTTTTTCTTTTAATTACACCGCCTCAGTTGTGCTTGCGCATGTCCTTGCAATTTAACTAACCGAAAAGAAAAAAAAAATGAAATGCACAAATAACAGGCTGTCAGATTGGCAAAAGAAGGTGGCAATGTGGAAATGATTCATCACTCCTAATTTGAGATTAAAGCCTGCTTGAAAAGGCAAAGGCTTCTGAAAAATCTTGTCAACAAACTACGGTTGATTACAAAAAAAAAAAAAAAAAAAAAAAAAATCAACAAAGAAATCGAAGCTGTCCTCACACATTTGATATACATCATTAAGTTCCTTGTAGCCAATCAAATTGCCCATTCACCCGGCATACCAGAACATATTAGTGACGTCTCGTTAGCGGAAAACAGATAACTGAGGGAAAAAACGAGGGAGCAGCCTGGAGCTGTTTGTCAAGCCGAACGTCTAGAAAGGGAAATTCTTCTGAAATGAAATGAGATGTCTGTTTTCTAGCCTGTTTTCTCTGTCTGCCTTAACACGGCTGCAGGCTGTTTCCCTGTCTCTTTTTCTTAGTAAATGTTTGTTATTCCGCTTTCTCTACAACATTTAACTAGGGACTAATAAAAAATAACCCTTGAGATTTACTTTTTTTTTTTTTTTTTTTTTTTTTTTTTGCTGCCGTTGTAAACTTCTCTCTAACATGTGTTTGATAGTATACCGAGACCCTGAACTATGTGTCCTAGCAGCTTAGATTAGAAGAACATACTCCATTACGTGGCTCTGGATAAGTGTCTGCTGAATGGTGTGAAAGTAAAAAGTGGAAAGTTGTTTACGTAACGAATAAAACACAGCGGGACGATGTGATGTGGCAGGACGACGAGATCAGCTACAGTTCTGTCCTGAACTCATCTGTCCTGATTTGTCAACATGGACAGTTTTTTATTTATTCACGAGCATCAAGCACATCAGGCTTTAATTTAGCCAAAGCTTTTTCATCTACCAAGACACCAAACGGTACAAAAGAAGGCCGTCTGTCCTGAGGATTTTTCTGTTACACTTACTGTACAGTGAGGGCCACTGACACTGGAGACTCCTTCCATGAATGTTAAATGAACATCTCCTTACTGAACACCTCACCCTATCAACCACATGTTCTTTGTTCAACAACCACACGTTTTACATCTGTTCCACATCTGTTCATTATTAGTGTCAGATTATGTGGAGCATCTGCAATATAAGACCCTGTGATTGTTGCTGTTATAAAAACTAATAATATATTACATATTAGAACATGTGCACCTGACTTACTACCAGCATGATAGACAGATAGATAGATAGATAGATAGATAGAGAGAGAGAGAGAGAGAGAGATATAAGCAGATATATAGAGATTGATAGATGGGTAGATTGATAGATGGATGGATAGACAGATAGTGTGAGAGAGTGGGGGAGAGATAGACAGGTATGGAGATAGACAGATGGAGAGAGAGAGAGAGAGAGAGAGAGATAAGCAGATATATAGAGATAGAGATTGATAGATGAGTAGATTGATAGATGGATGGATAGACAGATAGTGTGAGAGAGTGGGGGAGGGATAGACAGGTATGGAGATAGACAGATGGAGAGAGAGAGAGAGAGAGAGAGAGAGAGATGTATGGATAGACCGATAGAGTGAGGGAGAGATAGATAGAAAGATATAAAGATAGACAGACAGACAGACAGATAGATCGATAGAATGGGAGAAAGATAGGTAGATATGGAGCTAGATAAATAGAGAGAAAGGGAAAGAGAGAGAGATAGATGCATGGATATATGGATGTACAGATAGATAGGGTGAGAGAGTGGGGGACAGACAGACAGACAGATATATAGATAGATAGATAGATAGATAGATAGATAGATAGATAGATAGACAGACAGACAGACAGACAGATAGATAGATAGATAGATAGATAGATAGATAGATAGATAGATAGATAGATAGATATGTTACAGCAGATTAACACTCAGATTAAGAGCAGATACACAAACACACACTGAGCATTAAATAAAGATACACACAACTTTCACCAAGAGTCATAATAACACATCACCATCCAGCTATAGCCAGTGGCTCTGTTCTACAAAATGAATCAGCAGGTTGAGAGCAATCGCTGGGGTTTAATTTAAGATCAGGAATGTTGAGAAAGACGAACAGTGTGAGATAGAAGATACTCAGAACACGATGCGTGATATAAAAAGGCCATTTAGTAATAACACTGGTATCATCAGCACTACAGAGATTCTGAGCTACATTAATAAATGTTCTTTATTTTTATATCTTTAAACTGTTCACATCATTGATATCGTGAGAAGACAGTTATCTCGGATGACGTAATCTTATCCATCCGCTTGATCCTGCTTCGCAGTAATAGCTCTTACACGATCAGCTTAAAATTCAGTTAAGAATCTTGATAAGTGCTAAATGAATAGATTTCAAACCCACATTAACACGAAGTATATTGGATTCTAACAGTAGGTGGTTGTGTTAGCAATTCTGATCAGCCATTATTCTCAGTAGTCCATGTCCATAAACGGTGAAGCCACAATTTCTTATTTGATAACCAGTTAATGAATCCTCTTCTTTTTATTTATTTATTTTATTTTATTTTATTTTATTTCTGGATATGAGATGAGGAGATCTATAACACTGAGGCCTGGTGTGTTCTTCACAGCATGTCACTTACAACACACTAACCACAATTATGCTTTACCATGTGATCATTATGGGAAAAAAAAAAAAAAAAAAAAAAAAAAAAGAATGTACAAATACATTTTTGGTGTTTATTCTACAGCCGCACCCCAACAGCGTGCAGGATTTAACTTGGGTGGAGAAGAAGAATATGGGTGGGGAACGTTTTCTTTTTGTCAACATAACCTGTCCTTTTAGTCACAGAAAGAACCAGCGTGAAAAAAAAACAAAACAAAGTAAACGCTCTGGATGGGGATCGAGAAGGTTCGGTATTCGTGAGCGTGTGATTATTTTAAAAATCTACAAAAGACCTCTCTACTTTTAGAAAGAAGCGCTCTAGTTTTATTGGGATAAAGAAACTCTCAGGATCTCAGGAACAGCCTCTGCTGTCAGTCTCTTTGAAATCCACATTCCAAACACTCATGGCTCATGGCCTGCTCTTCAGCTGCTCTATTTTGGGTCTTGTGATAGTGTTATATACTGTAGTGCAGTATGTATGGAGACAGACAGGAAAGACGTGTTTAGCTTCGGTCGAAAATGCAAAGTTTGTTTCGGGTCAGCCGTACGTCACTCCTGATTGGCTGCTATAGGCTATGTAACTATTCTTTTTTTTTTTTATGTTGTTTTTGATTTCTCATCCTCACAGAGTTGCAGTTTGGTTGCTGTTTCTGTATTGGGGAAAGGCTAGTCAGCACGCGGTCCTGTCACGTGACATTGATTCGCAAATATTGTCCCCGGGCTGATAGTGCAATGTTAATGAATGGATCAATGAAGTGGATCATGCCAGGCTGATAAATCTGTGGCACACCCCGTTTCACCCATGCTGGTCACGAACTCTCGTTTTCAGAAACATGCCTCTGACAAAATTACAGTTGTTATCTGGTTAGTGTTATACATTCCACATATTACTGAATTGTGTGCCTTTTGAAGCAGGTTTTAGAGGCGTTATCTTCGCAAATAAACACCCCTGATTTGGTGAAAGAGTTTAATTAAAGTTGCGTAAGGGAGACTTGGAAATAGTGTCTTTTTCCATCTCGGCTATTATCCAAAAAAAAAAAAAGAAAAAAAAGTCAATTAGTGTCTCAAGCTGCAGAAACAAAAAAAAAAAACATAATTAGTTCTAACAAAAAGAATAATGAGTTTAAAAGGTTTTACATGAGATGCAGGCATAGGCCCAAAAAAAAAAAAGGTTTGTGTGTGTGTTTGTGTGTGTGTGTGTGTGTGTTTGTGTATGGGTGTTTTATAGAGCTAAATAATGTACTAGGTTTGACCACTTCATGTTTGTTTTACTGTTCATTATCTCACTGGTTCGTTGCCAGTTCTAGGTAAGTTTTTGGGATCCTGTTATATTATGGGATGTGATTTCTAAATAATTGTTTGCTTTGCATGCTTGCTCTGCATATACCAGCCACACCCTGCGATATACCTTCAGGATATTTGATATAGACACAAAGAAATTGCCCCAATGTCAAGCAGCAGGTGACTGGCACCTGCTAAGTGAAGCAGGGGGGAAAAAAAAGAACACTTCTTGTATTACGGCAGTTAGCACCATCAAAGATGTGACAGAAATCTAATCTGTGCTATTTATTTTGAAGTATCGTAATGGACACTTTGACTCACTGTTCTCCTCGGTTAAAGAGTCCTCTTCACTGAAGAACTATGATTGCAAATGAAATATGTTCATTCATCATTCAGGTCAACTTTTTTTATTATTATTAATGAAAAGGCTACCGGAGACGGGTCGGGCGTCTTTACATGTGAGACGCGCGAACCATCCAGAGCGATTTCTTGTTTCTTGTGGTGACGAAGGAAAGAAAAAAAAACCCTTGGACCAACACGTGACCGTTTGCACGTCTTGAAGCCTTTAACAAATTCAGGCAAGCGATTGGCTACAGAGGATCATCAAACAAATTAATTGTTTCCCCTCTATGGTAAGAAGGTGCTACTCTCCCAAATTGAGTGCCTGCACTTGGTTATTGCACTTTAATAGCTTGCTCGCCAAACTAACCATATATTACGCCGTGTGCAGGCTCAGATCGGAGAAGATGAATAGGCTATTAATTAGAGTTGCGCTGAGAGGGCACAGGGGATAGACTACTCATAGCCCTGCAATCAGCGTCAACGGGGCCCTTCTCTCCGTACACCAGCCAGGCCACTGTCAGGTCAAAAGGCTCCACGTCTAACTCACACAACCCTAAGGACAAGTGAAAACATCTCAGCTAGCCAGGATATGACATGGCTGAGCCACCTCAGGCTTTGTTCAGGCATCTGATTGTTCATAAAATATCGGTCTTGATCGTTACACCGTGACGAAACTAGTCAACGGCGGACTCACGTACCGCTGACTTTAAATGAGAAAGTTATGGATAAAACATTTGACATCCCCGAGGATGATTTGCAGCTAAAAGGCTACTTTGGCTTCGTCGCAGTAACGCGCTTTCCGAATTAGCTTTTTATCACAATTAATTAAAGAAGTTGTTCCATCTTGTGCTCATCCTTGTGGGATAAATAAGTCAGAGCCCAGGATATATGTCCCTTTATTAGCTGCCATGATCTCGCTCGCATCTGTAGCTACGGAGCTGCCTGTGTTTGCTGCGACTTTACCGACGAGTTGTGCGCCATCAATCACACCGAGCGCTAGTTTTATGGCTCGTTTTGTTAAAAACCTCTTTTTTTTAATGCAAGGTATCAGAGTTATGGCCTGTCTATGCAAATAAGGCAATTTTGACAGTTGGTTATTCATGCCATCGCCTTTTTAAACACTTAAAGGGAATAAATTCGTCGCTGACAGGCTGCTCTGAAATTGGCACTAAATATTATTAAATATTTTAACAAGTTCCTTGTAAATATGCCCTAAATGTTTGAATGATGGGCAGCAAGAAAAACGGCCTTGCATCAACTTATTAGAGGCAATAAACTGCCCATGATTTATGGCAGAACAACTTAGGACAGTGGATTTTTTTTTGTTTCTTTTTGCCCATCTTATCCCGTTCGTCCTGACGCGCTCAGTAAACAGCTAAGCGTTGTTTAAATCCCGCTGATTTTTATAAGTCGTGATACATCAGGGAGAGACATGAACGGTCCGGGCAGCCCATCAGTTAGACAATCACTCTGATGGTGTACTGTACATTATGGCTGTACTTTTAACATCTTTTAAAGTGCTCCTTATCTTTTTATTGTTAAATGCTTTAAATTTTGTGGTGCCACGAGTCACAAGCGATGACTTCGAAGGCGTGTTTTTGTGTTTATAGCAAAGTGTGAGTGTCCTGTTATGAGCACCAGTATGAAATCACTTTAATTGAACAGAGCACTATTTGAGATTAGTGTGAAGTGGCTAAGATATATATATATTTATCTCTTATATATATATCCAATGCAACAAAACTTTAAGTCCTACCATGGAATTTTCATAGCTTATCTCATCAATATGTCCAAATCCTACTACCTGTTTCTATGGAGCTGAATGTTTACTGTACATAACAAATTTTTTTGGCTATCTATCCGAAAAGGCAGTTAGATGACTCAGAGCTGATTTTTTTCCCAACACATAGAATACAACGGCTTCAAAAAAAAAAAAAAAAAAACTCAATGAAAAGCCGCCTTATTCTGTAGTGAACTTTGCCATGTAGGAACGGTTATCATTGTTTGTCTTTTTTATCTTTAATAAAGAGTTTTTGTGGTGGCCAAGGCTGCCCTCAGGCCTGCTGCTGGATCCAGGTGTGGGAAAAGGCCTACAGTTCATCAGCCTGTAGTTCATGTTTCAGACACGACTCGTCCAGGCTCTCCAGATGTTTAATAAAGGCCTTCACTGCTCTGGACTCTTTATTTAATGGTTACATACAGTATACCAAGTCATTCATTTGTTTCAATAAAAACCAAGCAAATTGTATTTTCTAGAAATAGATTAGGCGATATCGAAAACAGGAGCTCGGTTTGTGGTTTGTTATCTATTATTACAGACCTTTTGTAAAAGAAAGGGAGAAAAAAAGACGAATACAAAGGATTAATACAAAGGAATCTGTCTGGCAGAGTGTTTCAGCTGCTCCATATGGAGAACGCCAGTTTTTACAGATGGTTTAAATTGGCCTTATCTACGATTTTACAAGTCAAACGTGTAAATCAAAGGTGTCTCTCACACACACACACACACACACACACACACACACACACACACACACACACACACACAGTATATATACTGTAAATAATTTGATCGAGTACAGTCAATTTACATAATACATAAAGATTCAAAAAAGTCTGCAAGTGATCATACAAAATACATGACACAACACTCTCCTTTTTTCCGTTAATATTTATTTATATTTTAGGGGAAAAAAATTTCTACCAAAATTATGGACGAGAATATTTTCGATAATTTCCATCCTCAGAAATATAATAAATGAATTAATTAAAAACTACTCCATGAATTATGAACTCCATCTTCTATTTTATTTTATTTTTCTACAAATTTTTGGACTACACAAATTAGCTATTGCATCAGAATACACAAACTAGGGTATGACAGCAAAAAACAAAGATTTAAAATGTCTTTAAAACATGAAAATTTGATGATTCATAACTATGTACAGTGTACAATTTGAAGGAACGTGAACGAGGCAAAAAGCATCCATAGATAAGAGTTTTATAAAATACTTTTTACTAGCATTTTATGTTCTATAACCTCTTCCCAAAAGTAGTCTATACTAAAAAAAAAAAAAAGGGTCTGAACTTTGGAAACTCGTCTTGATGTCAGTCTTGAACTTTATGTCCATATACACCATCAGCATGTTTTGCAAAAATAAACTACATAAGGGTGTCAATATTTCTGGAGTCTATAAAGAATCTATAAAAGGTATCAAAAATGTAAAGATATCAATGAAACGCTATGACCTGTTTTCTGGAGTCACTGCTACCACCTGATAATTTTGCTAAAACAACGTGTCCTGAAGTGTTTTATTTCGCAGCAATTTGTCAGCAATTAGGAAATTACACAACGACACGTCATCTCTTATAGCCATTTCTAGTTACACTTAATATTGTGAAACAGCCATGAGACTAACATTAATTCCTGTTATCATGTTGTAACGGTAATAAGCAGCCGTTCCTTTTTCCAGCCTCTCGTTTTTTTCCGCTTTTTGTTATGAATAGGATAAGAAAAGAAACTGAGAAACAATAAGATATCAGAATAAGTGCGTTAACATAAACCTTAGTTAATGTACAACTGGCTAATGTCAGATCTGTCCAATTAATCAACACCCTTTGACAAATTATATATATATATATATATATATATATATATATATATATATATATATATATATATATAAAAATATATATATATATATATATATATATATATATATATATATATATATATATATATATATATATATATATATACAGCACAGTATATATATATATATATACAGCGCAGTATATATATATATATATACCAAATTTATTTTTATTTATTTATATATTTATTTATTTATTTATTTATTTTGGTATATATTCTGGTATATATTCTGGTAAATATTGTCTGTAATACATTTCTTCTCCTTCTTCACCTTTCAGCCATTTTCTCCTCTTAAGACTTTTAAAAGTCCTTCTCTCTACTCCTCAGACTTTCTGACCTTAAGAGCTATTTTAAGGGTTAAGATGCTTTATGAATAACTTTTATCTTTACTAGGACCTTCTCTTTATTTTTAAGGAGGAAAAGTTTCCTAGAATTTCCTAGAATTTGCTAAGAAATGCGTCACTAGGAGAAACTCTTTACTCTAAGAATTTTTCATGAATACGGACCCTGAACTTTTTCATCCTGGATTTTAAGCATAACACTTATTTCACTGTATCATCGTTATCTAAGCCTCAACTCCGGAGCTGATTTCCTCAGCATGCATGTTCGGGTTTGTCATTCCTGACAGCAGCGAAGTGACGTCTAGCCCGTCAGCATAGTGCGCTTCAGCTTCCCTCTCTCCGCTCTCCTTCCTCTCTCTCCCAATCCTTCTGCAAGTTTTTCTGCCTGCTTAGCAGAATACGAGTGTCTTTTCGGCCCGGCTGTAACCTTGCCACCAGCTCCTGGGTGCTCCCCCACCCACGTCCGTGTTAAGACAGGAACAACGATGACTCAAGGCTCACAATGATGAGTGCACCTCGAGGGAAGAAAATAAAACTTGGGGTGTGGAGGAGAAGGAGGGTAAGCAGAGTGGCTTTAAAAGTGGCTGGATGCGAGGGGGGCTTTTGGTCTAAAAGCTCGGGCAGCTCTCGCCTCGCCTTATTCGATTAGGCTGTCTGTTCCACAGGAAGCGCTGAAAGGCACTGCTGATAGTATCGCTATGAGGAGCGCCACGCACAGACCCACAGACAGTTGCCAGTCCTCCGTTTTGAATGCCAAAGTGGTCTTCAATCTAGTTAGAGCCGGACTGGCGTATCTCATTCTCCCCAAACTCCCCCTCAGGTCCTGATTAGCAGGGTTAAATATAAGGAGCACTGTGTTGGTATTTCTGCGGTCACTCGTGTGCTGTGCACATTGCATTTTTACAAAAGTTATTTATCATCCGTCTGCCATATGCCTGGAAACTTTGTTTTTGTCTCTGCAGTTGCTCATTGAGCAATCCAAAATGCTCATGGCGTTTACAGAGTTTGAGCTGCATGGGTTAAAGTCTCTGGGTTATTGATCAGAAGGTCATAGGTTTCAGCTATTGTACCTCCAAGCTGCCACTGTTATGCCTTGAACAAAGCCCTTAACCTTCTCTGCTCCAGAGGTGCTGTATCATGGCTGACCCTGTACTCTGATCCCAGCGTCCTAGCTAGCTGGGATAGGTAAAGATAATAAATGTACTGTTTATGTGACACAAAGTCTTCTTTAAAAAAAAAAAAAAAAAAAGCAGATCTGAGTGAATAAGATCCAATATCCTGAGCATGAGGCCCACTATGATTGAGGAGGATATTTCCTATTGTGGTCCTAACGGGAAGATGGCAGAACAGAATGGCTAGGCGAAGAAAAAATATTGGAAAAATGGGGTCTTGATCTTCTTGGAAATGGCACAATAAATTGCAGCGCCTCCCCAATGGATGGATGATTAAACGTGCTCCTAAACTGCCCTGATTTGTGGGGGCACCTTGCCGATTTTATTTGCCACTGTTAACATTTTCATTCCTGCATTATGCATGCTGCTCTGGGGCAAGGAAGTGCTACAAACAAATGGCCTGAGGGATGAGCGTAAACACAGACTGCCTCCAGAGCTAAGAGTGTGAGAAAGAAGAGAGAAGAGAGAGAAGCATCGCTTGCTGGCTTTATTCCTCTGCAATGGTTTACTATATAATGATCATCAGATGCTTCTTATTTCGGTTGAAGCTGCAGTGTTCCTGAGGCCACGGTGTTCTCTGTATAGTCCTGCAATGCACTGTACTGCACTGTAAGTCAAGTAACAGCGGACTGCAAAGGACAGTATCGGCGAACTGGTTTTAAATCATGTGACTGGCTCACCAGCTGCTGGAATAATTCTTTAAAAATCATCGTACGTAACCCGACCTGCCAAATAAGCAATGCTTGTTTTACAGTCATTTGTGTTTTATGATTTCATTGGTACATTTCACTTGTAAATCCAGTTGATAATTAACTACCATTTTTACAAGCTGTGGAGACTCTTTGTCTCTCTCATAACATGTACTACATAGACATCTGTTTATTCATATAAAAAATGATCATTTTACTTTTTCCAGCTAATAAGATTACTATTTGTAGGGCCAGTGTTAGATAATGATGAGAGAAAGAGAGAGTTTGGTTAATGCTGGTGTATGCATGTGTATGTGTATTTGTGTGTGTGTGTGTGTGTGTGTGAGATGGAGAGAGAGTTTGGTCAATGCTGGTGTATGCATGTGTATGTGTATTTGTGTGTGAGACAGAGAAAGAGTGGTTAATGCTGGTATATATATATATATATGTGTGTGTGTGTGTGTGAGAGAGAGACAGAGAGGGTTTGGTTAATGCTGGTATGTGTGTGCATGCGTGTGTGTGTGTGGAAGACAGAGAGAGAGAGTTTGGTTAATGCTGGTATGTGTGTGTGTGTGTGTGTGTGTGTTATGAGTGTGTGTGTGTGAGATGGAGGGAGAGTTTGGTTAATACTGGTATGTGTGTGTGTGAGAGAGTCTGGTTAGTGCTGGTATATGCTGGTGTGTGTGTGTGACAGAGAGAGAGTCTGTGTGTGTGTGTGTGTGTGTATGTGTGTGTGTGTGTGTGTGAGATAGAGAAAGAGTCTGGTATATGTTGGTCTGTGTGTGTGTGTGTGTGTGTGTTTCCATTTGGCATGGGATTGACATCCAACGTCACTCCTTTAGCTTCACAGTGCAGTTAGATTCTCATCGCCACTCCTTTCTCACTGCAACCTGATCATGCAAATCCATGCAAATAACACTTCAATACCGGACAGTTCTCTGTGCCTGCTCTGTATCAGAGAAACTGTTCACCGTGACGCTTTTAATTTACATGAAGGAACAATAAACGCTAGAAAAACACGTTTCTCCTCAAAGATGGTCAAAGTGCCGAATAAATGCTGCAATAAACCCACGGCTACAGAGTTCATTTCTTCCCTCTAATACATGGTTCGTACATTCTTTCATCCTGATCATGGACTCTGTGCATGCAGGAACCAGGAACACGTCCAATCCATCACAGGTCATCACACATACACTCATTTACACCTAGGGCCAATTTATCTTTGCAAATAAACCGGCATATTTTTGGGATGTGGGAGAAAATCAAAGACCCCAGAGGAAGCACACACTATAGGAGAACATGCAGAACTTCACACCTGGTGCTGAGAGGTGTCAATACTATCTACTTCACCACCATGGCAATGTCAGGGCTGTCAGGTGAAGACTTTCTGTCAGTTTTAATCAACTCATCCACTCGGTGTGAATTCCTTAACAGATACGCTACAGAACAAAATCTTAAGACCGGGGGAAAGAGTCCAAGTATTTGCATTTCACGCAGGTGGATCATAACCAGGTTGTAAGAAATGAGATTGACAATTTATTGAAAACTGCATTTCAACTCAAACAGGCTGTTTATAAGTTGATCAAAAGTTTAAGACCACAGCCCAAAAATACACACAACAGAACTAAAAGTGTTGAAAAAGGACTCAGTAGTGAGTAGGGTTGCAAAATTCCGGGAATTTTCAAGGCTGGAAACTCATTCATTCATCTTCTACCGCTTATCCGAACTACCTCGGGTCACGGGGAGCCTGTGCCTATCTCAGGCATCATTGGGCATCAAGGCAGGATACACCCTGGACGGAGTGCCAACCCATCGCAGGGCACACACACACACTCATTCACTCACGCAATCACACACTATGGACAATTTTCCAGAGATGCCAATCAACCTACCATGCATGTCTTTGGACCGGGGGAGGAAACCGGAGTACCCGGAGGAAACCCCCGAGGCACGGGGAGAACATGCAAACTCCACACACACAAGGCGGAGGCGGGAATCGAACCCCGACCCTGGAGGTGTGAGGCGAATGTGCTAACCACTAAGCCACCGTGGCCCCCAGGCTGGAAACTTTCCATGGGAATTAACGGGAATATATGGGAATTAACGGGAATATATGGAAATAAACTGGGAATTTAAAAAAAAATGCAGAGTTGCCTATAACAAGGAACTTAAATGTAGTTAAAAAAAATCTTAACAGCATAATTGTGTTTAAAACAAGAAGATTTATTGCAATTTAAGTTGAATTTGTACCTGCGTTCCTCAGTCACTCGCACACAGCACACTGCTTACTGGAGCGCCATTGAGGCCAAACCCCCTGCAGGTACTTACATTCTTCCATAACATGCACAGTAACACTTTATTTTAGGGTCATTTAACTAGTTGCTTATTAGCATGAATATTAATAGAATATTGGCTATTTATTAGTACTTATTAAGCACATATTAATGCCTTATTCTGCATTACCTTATGCTGCATTCTTAATTGTACCCAATACCTAAACTTAATAACTACAGTACCTTATTAACTCTTAATAAGCAGTAAATTAGGAGTGTTACCACATGCACAGATAATTTGATGACCCTCCCCCACACACTCACTCCCCCCGAAATTAAAACACTCCTCTATAAAATGTTCATTACAATTATTAAGTTTATTATGTTTATTACAAGCATAATAATGTTTATTATGCTTTTGTGTTACTCAATGAAATAATCAATTAAAGTTCTACTTACAATTAAATCAGTCAAGACGTCATTTTTAAAATTTGTATTACCTTGCATGCATGTCTGCTTATGACCAAACAAAATGTTTATTTATGTTTGTATATGATATAGTTATATAAATTTCCAATTAATTCCCATAAATTCCTGTAAATTCCCATAAATTCCTGTAAATTCCCATAAATTCCCGTGAAGTTTCCAATTTTGAATATTTCCAAAATTCCCCAGATTAAGTTCCCGTGGAAAGTTTCCGGAAATTTACCGGAAACTTTCCGCCCCTTTGCAATTCTAGTAGTGAGAAGCCCCACCGTTCGTGTTGATAACTCCAAAAACTGCATGCTTGATGGGAACGTTGCTCCATGTGGTGAAGATGGCTTCACGAAGTGCATCCACAGTCTGGAACTGACGTCCGTTTTGTGTAAACTTCCCTTACCATCCATCCCCAAATATTCTCCAGTGGATTTAGATCAGGGGAACACGCAGGATGGTCCGGAAGAGCAGCTTTATTGTCGTGGAAGAAGTCCTTCGTCAGATGAGTGTCGCCACACAGATGATGGCCCTCAGTCAAGAGGGATGCCTGCTGCAAAATGTCCACATAGCCAGCCGCCGTTTGATGCCCCTGAAGCTGAAGCTTCATTCTCGCATTAAAGGAATAAGATCATGATGGAGCCTCCTCCACTGTGTCGTCTCCAGTGGGGTCTCCTTGTCATGCCAGTATTGTTGGAAGCCATCAGGACCAGAAAGATGGAAGAAAATTCAAACAGGCACGTTTGTGGTGTGTGAGGAGACGTGGCTTTCAAAGACGATTTTTGTTCTTTCTCTTACTCTTTTTTCTCTTACTCTTTCTCTTTTTGTTCTTTTCTCTTTTTTGTTCTTTCTCTTTGTTTCTTTCGTCTTATGGTTATTGGGCTGCAGTCAGCATCAGTAATGGCCTTAATTTAGGTCGAGGATCAGCCTGTGTCTTCACGGACAGCCCGTCGGATCCTCCGGCTCAAAGCGGGTGAAAGATTTTTGGTTCTTCCACTTGATTTTTTTTGTTCCATAACTCTCGGCACGTGGCGAGAGCCCTTGTTTGTGCCACTCAACAATTCTGTCATGTGCAAAAACAGAAAGCCTTTTTGCTTTTGCCATTAGGAGATCATGACAGTGTGACTGTCTGATGGACAATGACATTAAACACATATTTTAACTTTTAAAGCCTATGGTCTTAAACTTTTGAGGTGTTTGAGTTTAAATGCAGTTTTCATTAAATCGCCTACTCTCTATTTTTTGTCTCTCGCTCTTGTTTCTTCTTTTGACATTTTGAAGAAGTTTCTATAACCTGCTTACGATACACCAGTGGAAAGTGTGAATACTTGTAATATTTTCCCTGGTCATAAGATTTTGTTCAGGATTATATTTTAGTGTCTCTACTCTTGTTTCAAATATGTTTATCATTTCTTGTAATCCCAATGAATCATCCAGTGCAAACAAAACTTCTTTTAACTTCATTTGAATAGGAAAAAGATAATCATGACAATACTTATAACCCATTTTTACAACTCTACTAACACTATAGTGTCTGTAAACATGTCCATCCAGCAACTGACCAGAGGTGGGAGTAAGTCACACGTGTGCAAGTAAGTCTCAAGTCATGAATGTCAAGTCAAAGTCAAGTTGAGTCTTTTTTTAATATTTGTCAAGCAAGTCTCAAGTCTCAAATATGCGACTTAAGTCTGACTCGAATCAAGTTGAGTCCCCCATCTCTGAGTCATTTACCTCGAGTCCGAGTCAAGTCTTAAGTCATGAATGTCAAGTCAAAGTCGAGTCGAGTCTTTTTTAATATTTGTCAAGCAAGTCTCAAGTCTCAAATATGCGACTTAAGTCTGACTCGAATCAAGTTGAGTCCCCCATCTCTGAGTCATTTACCTCGAGTCCGAGTCAAGTCTTAAGTCATGAATGTCAAGTCAAAGTCGAGTCGAGTCTTTTTTAATATTTGTCAAGCAAGTCTCAAGTCTCAAATATGCGACTTAAGTCTGACTCGAGTCAAGTCGAGTCCCCCATCTCTGAGTCATTTACCTCAAGTCCGAGTCAAGTCTTAAGTCATGAATGTCAAGTCAAAGTCAAGTCGAGTCTTTTTTAAAATTGTCAAGCAAGTCTCAAGTCTCAAATATACGACTTAAGTCTGACTCGATTCAAGTCATATGACTCGAGTCCCCCATCTCTGCAACTGACAATCAGGTTTTAAAGTCTTGTGAAAATTTATTTAGTATTTATTTTATTTTATTTTTTACTAACTAAAAGTAAACTTGAATTTCTCCAAAAATTCTTACATGTTGCTAACATATTATTACAATATGTGTTGAATATAGTGTAATAAGATTTAATTTTTTTTTTAAGTAACACCTCAGACTCCTAAGGTTTAAGTTAGAGTTGTTGTTGTAAGCTACATTATTTAACCAGAATAAAACTCACTGTGATAAAATCTCTTTTTACAAGAGTGACCTGGCCAAGAAGGCAGAAAAAGACAAGAAACAAGATCAATCGAAAATAGGAAATAAATACATAGCGTTAAATCTAGACACAGCGGTTGCAAGGCAGTGACTTGTGTGTCGGTCCTAATCTCGGATAAATAGAGAGGGTCGCATCAAAAACGTGCCAAATCTGAGCACGCACGTTGTAGAGGCGAGTGCAGGCAGTGAGTGGAGAAAAGTGTCAGGAGTGTTGTGTGACAAAAGTGTGTCAGCAAGAATCAAATGTGTACAAGACAGTAGTGAGTGCAGCTCTGCTGTATGGGCTAGAGACTGTAGCTGTGAGGAAAAGGCATCTCATGAGGCAGAGATAGAGGTAGCAGAGATGAGGACGTTCAGGTTCTTTTCTGGAGTGACGAGGACGGACAGGATTAGTAACAAGCAAATCAGAGAGACAGCTCAGGTTGGCTGTTTTGGGGACAAGGTCTAGGCTAGATTGAGATGGTTTGGACATGTACAGAGGAGGGAGATGGTTATATTGGTAGAAGGATGTTGGAGACGGAGCTGCCAGGTAAGAGGTCAAGAGGAAGGCCAAAGAGGAGATATATGGATGTGTTGAAAGAGGAAATGAAGGTAATTAGTGCGAGAGTAGAGGATGATGAGGATAGAGTTAGGTGGGATCAGATGATTCGCTGTGGCGACCCCTAACGGGAAAAGCCCAAAGAAGAAGAAGAGGAAGAAGAAGAAGAAAAGATAATACAGTTAAGTATCATAGAAATTGTTCCAATCTGGCTATACAAAATGAATATTATTTATAATTGCTGAAAAAATCTGAAACAGTGCCCCTGGAGCAGGGAGGGTTAAAGGTGGGGTCTCCGTTGTTTGAGAAATGTTTCAGAAAACTGAGTCGGGCCGACAAACAAAACAAACGTGTAGCCAATGAGCAGAAAGGGGCGTGTCTTGTCAATATGCGGCGGAGAGAGTGTTCAGTGCGCATGTCTGACATTAGCAGAAAGCGGTTGAAACGTTGACATGGCGGATAAAAACAAAAAGCGAAGAAAGGCTTACGATAAGGCAAGAAGCAGGACCCGTGTTAATATAGGATCAGCTTTCCAGCTCTGGGGAGAACTGAACGTCTTACATGTGAAACGGAGCTAAACCTTTCACGGTACAACACACAGTACTAAAAAAAACACAATTGTATTACTATAGTATTACTCATTGAGTTAATTTATTGATAAAAATATCCCTTCGGCCGGCTGCCCCAGCAGGTTTTGCCATAATAATTGCCTGGGTTGCGTATGTATGTGTGGGGCGGAGCTATCAAAACAGGGGTGACACCCATTTGGGTGAGGGGCGTGTTTGTTTTGGTGATTTCAAATGTCAACATCGGCTTTCAAACACCCCACCTTTAAGGGCCCAACAGAGGCAGCTTGGCAGTGCTGGGGCTTCAACCCCACTCCTTCAATCAACAACCCAGAGCCTTAACCACTTGAGCCACCACTGCCCCATAATTGTCACGTATTGTCACATTGTCCTTCTCTTGTATAGTCAAGTGTGAGAAAACCTCTTTATTTGTTTGTTTTTTTATTTTTTTTTTATGTAGATGAATGAAATATCATGTATTAGAGTTGAATTTCATAGAAAGTGTAACACAATGAGGGAAAAGTATTGTAATGCTTGTAAAAGTACTGTGTCGTGTTTGGATTATGAACTCAGGACCCGGTTCAGTATTCATGGTGGTATTTGTGCTGTGATGGAGTGCAGTGAAACAGAGGCTGCGTTCTTTTCTTGGCTAAGCTTTCTCAGTTATCTCAGCTCTGGCGGTTAAAGAGCTCTCTTTTGCTTTGACATAATGTGACTCATGCACAGTGCATCAGAGGGAAGGCTGATATTGTCTTTTTATGACTTGACCTTTGAGTTATTAGTTTCCTCTTTGATGAATAACTGTTGTCGCCGTGCCTCCGAATAAGACGAGAGCGCCTTTTTGTGGAGACTTTCACTTTTTCCGACGGCGCCTTTGCCGCCTTTTGACACACGGCCCGAAAAAAGGAATTTGCTCTTTCAGTCGGTTTGACAAGAAGATATGAGGCGATCTAATATGAAAAGTTATGGTTTGATTAATTGAGTGGAAAGTTGTGAGAAGGTCAAGAGCAGTTTGTTGGAAATGACTTTTGGTTCACAGAAAATGACCTTTCTCAGCGTAATTCTTGCACGTTGTCATATCTATTGGAAGCTCAAGTGCAACTGGAAACAATTAGCATGACATCCTCCTCATATGTCACTCATTCCATCCCAGCAAATTTGAACCGTTCTGTTCATCAGAGCACACGCACGGTGTGGTGCGCACTATCCGTTCTGAGAATTAAACAGAAAACCGTGGCTATAACTAAAATATTAGGCTTTAGACTTTAATACAGCGCTGATACGGATAGTGTTGATAGTGTGCATAGTTACAAGGCAGAACAGAAACAGATATATTTTTGGACTTGGTGGACCAGTCATCGCTCTGATGTAGGTGGAATATGTTATAGAGTAGAAGTCATAACTTATCATTGCAAGCCTCACTCTGCCATATGAAGCCATTTGGCAGTGGGATAAGAACTGAAATGATGAAATATAGATGCACTTTTATTGCTTTTTTATTTATTTATTTTGATTGCACTTCTCTCTAGAAGAAATCCGAAGACTTCTAGCTTTAGCTCTGTTGATAATCCGGTCCTTCGATTTAGGAAGCAAATATTTAAGGTGTCCTCGGGTGTGATGCACATCTGTTTCGCAGCCCGAGGTCCAAATCCAGCACACAACAAGGCAACAAATGCTGATCCTGGCCTTCTCTGCGGCAAAATAAAATATGGCTCAAGTTTTCATTAAGGTGCTATTGATTAGCTTTTCCTGGCAATGAATTACGGGCGACGATAAATAAAAAGGAAAATATTTTTATGACTTTTTGCAGGCCATGCCAGAATCGGCTCACTTCTCTCTCTGGCCTCGACATGCGTGTTTTTTCTTTTTAGCGCTCAAATTCTTGTGGTTCCCACAATGCCGGAGCGATGCTTTTTTTAATCTGCGAAAACCAGCATAGGGTGTTTACGCGATAAATCGTCTCATCCCTTTTATGTGTCAGAAGTAAACAAAAAAAATAAAAAAAAAATTTGAAAACAAGGACAGAAATTGCATACAGCCAGCTTGTTTGTTTCAGCCAGTCACTGCAACAAGTAAACATGCTCATTGTCAGCTGCCACGTAGGCTTTCACCAAGTCAAATGAAATAAGAAAAAGTTGCTAGAAGAGAAGAATCGTGAAAAAAAAAAGATTTTTGAACGAGGAACGTGGAAGACAAAGCTGAACGTGAGAGATGTCTCTCTGCGGAAATTTATGTTCAACCCACTTTCTGAACATGTCCTACAGTGTTTTGTTTCTATTCCAACATCAAAGGAGGTTGATTTTCCTTTCCTTTTAAAGTTTAGCCCGGAGTTCGCTTTTCTGCAGCGTTCCAGTCCTCGGTGCACGGATCAGATTGCGTCTCGTGTTGTGAAGATGTACGAGGGCACGTTGAGGGAATAAAATCTTGAGGTAGGGTAAAGAGAGCGGTGATTTCTGAGAAGATGAAAGGCGTGCGGTTATTAGGAATCTTTCTGCTTCCTTTCTCTGGAAATGAACTCGCCCCTCTATTGTGCGCCAAAGCTACTTAATGACATACGATCGGTAGATCGATTTCTATACCGTAGGTTTTCGTGTCGCCGTCACAAAACGACGGAAAAGTTCGACGTTTGGTAGAATTCTATTTCTATTTCCGAATTTTCGGCTAAAATGTTAAAAGTACGTATCTCTCTATAGATAAGTTAGGAGTTTGATCATTCTTTTTTTTTGTATGTGTACAACAAAAAGTAGACAGAAAACAGGAAAACAGAAAAAAAAGAAAGGAAGAAAGGAAAGGTGGAGTTGGGGGGGAGGATTCGGGGAAAACCTGGCATCCGTTCCAACTTTACTGTGCACCTGGGGAATATCTGGATGTTTGACTCAGGAACACTTTTATTGAAATAATTACATCTTTCACAATGTCCACCAGACAGTTTGAGATGTTTTGTGATCCAAAAGACATCTTGTTTACCACCATATAAAGACGAAAAAAAAAAACAAAAAAAACATCCCCATCACCCCACGGCAGATTTCATGGGCCATTCTTTACAGTATGTGACCTGAACTGAGTTCATTTATTTAATTTTCTCCCCTAGATTGATTGGCTACAGCGCTCACAAACAAGTGACGAGGATTCGACTGGACGTTTGTGAAATTCTGGGACAGAAAGCGTTTCTTGTGTGTCCGTGTGGTGGGCAAGGGGAGACGGGCCCTCCAGCTCTTTGAAACACGAGGCTTCAGAGATAACATTTCACACCCAATAGCGCTGCCCAACCATGCAGCCCACATGAAATAAGCCGTCGGCCTTTCGCTTAGGTTTTCAGATATTTTTTTTTTCCCAAGCTGTTGACAGGCGTTTCAAAATGTGCTGGAATATATTAATGCATCTGAAACCACACACTGCTTTAAGCATATCTTAAACTACTCACTCCTGTGACACTGGCTTAGCTGCAGATACACTGCAGATACTCAAATTAAAGAGCACAGGTTGGATAAATTTAGACCTTTATTCACTTTTTTTTTTATTTTGTGTTTATTCACTTTCTTGCTTGAATGAAGTCTACTCTGAATTAAGCAGAAGTCAAAACATGAAAGAAAAAAAATAACCTGCAATAAATAAATTAAAACATGCAAATAATTGCTTCCAGCATGAAGATTATATAAGAAAAAATACATTTCTGGGCAGAAGTGTCAGGTATGTTGACACAACTATGATGATATCACTGTCTGAGTCTGTTTCTTAATAATTGATGAATTATTGTATAACATCAGTTGAATAATATTCTTCCTACTCAAGAAAGCCTCTTAAGTAGCTCCTTACTGACTTCTACACAGAATCATCATCATCATCATCTCTTTTGCACTCGCACTCGCTCCCTCTCACTCTCTCTCACTCTCGCTCTCTCTCTTGACCTCTCTTGTTCTCTCTCGCGCTCTCTCCCTTGCATTCTCTTGTTCTCTCTGGTGCTCTCTCTCTCTTGCATTCTCTGTCTCTTACTCTCTCTCCTATTTAATCACTCACTCACTCACTCACTTACTCTCTTTCTCTTACTCTCTCACTCATTCACACACTCACTCACTGACTCACTCACTCACTCACTTTCTCACTCACTCACTTTCTCACTCACTCACTCACTTTCTCACTCACTCACTCACTCACTCACTCACTCACTCACTTTCTCACTCACTCACTCACTCACTCACTCACTCACTCACTTACTTTCTCACTCACTCACTCACTCACTCACTCACTTACTTTCTCACTCACTCTCTTACTCACTTACTTTCTCACTCACTCTCTCACTCACTCTCTCTCTCTCTCGCTCTCTTGCTTTCTCTCTTGCCCCCTCTCTCTTGCTCTTTCTCTCACTCTCTTGCTCTCTCTCTCTCACTCTCTCACACATTTTTTAATCTCCTTTATTTGTAATTTCCACTTTTTGACATTTTGGCAAGTAAGCACAAGGTCTTACGGAAGACGCCGGAGGCTCCTTAGCTGCCACTTTTAGTTCGAATAATCCCAAGCCATCGGTGTGTACCAGGTGTTTAGCTTAGATTTATTTTTCCAGAAGTCAAATGGAAAAGTGCCATCCTCCTCAACTACCCCATTAATGTCTTATACCTCTGCACACGATCAAGCCCTAAAACATGATTTTATTGCAGAATCTTGTTATAGTGAGGCATAGCTTCCAGTTTACGTTTTCAGTTAATAACAGCTTTGTGCACACAGAGTCTCACAAATCAACACTTTGGGCGAAAGATCAGTTGGCTCGGTGCCCCGTCAGCACCAGTGTATCGCCAGGACATGAGAGGGAGATAATACACACGTTTGCACGCATGCACACACTCATTCAGTCAGACACACACTCGCTTGCTCGTACACATTGACTCTCACGCTATTTCTTACTCTCTAACCCATAGCACACATTATACATGTCATATTCTAAATACTGGATTTATGTCTTACCCTGAAGTATTTAGACATCGACTGCTTATAGCTAAACACACGGTGTAGCTGGCTGTACGTATGTAGAGTAACCAAGAAAAAAACTTTTACTTCAGTATATTTGCTGCAAACGGTTCACTTTTTCTCCTTTAATTATCTTTTAAGTGTAAAATTACTCATGGGGGATGAAAAATCAACAAGATCTTTCAGCATTTTTATTTGAAATATTTTGTTGTTTTTTTTATTTACAGAACAACAGAAATCATAAAATTCACATTTTTACTCAGAAACCTGAAGGTATTTATAAACAAGTACTTTTTTGTATTTTTATTCAATCTAATTTTTTTCCTTTCTATTTATTCAGTTTTATTCTACTTCATATGTCGCGGACAGTCAAAATAGCATTTCACTGCATCTCGTATCGTCTACGGTTATGTATGTGAGCAATACAATTGGAATTTGATTTAAGTTTGACGCTTAATTAACTACGGTTCTCTTCACTAGCACTCTTTACAGCAGTAGTAAACTTTATCCCACTGCGTGCTGACGTTCTGCAGCTCTGAGCTCTGAGCAGTTCCAGTTTATTTCAACATACTCGTTTTCAGCTCATTCACACAGACTCATTTCAGGCTCTTTGTGATCTCAAAATAATAGTAAACGGATTAAATCAATAAATGCTTAGTCAAACAAAGTAAAACGTCTAATCTTTGATGTGGTAAAGGCTTCACTTCGGAGACGTTTTTGCCATATTTACGGAAGGAGTTTCAGGCGTCTGTGCTTTGTACCAGTCAGAAAGTTTCCAACATGGGAGAGTTTTAAGGACAGAAGAATTGAGGTTTCTCAGTTACATGATAGGCTGTGATGAGAAAAAAAAAAAAAACATATATATATATATATATATTATCACAGCCTATCATTTTTTTGGAGGGAATATATATATTCATTCATATATTCATATATACATTATATATATATATATATATATATATACACGTATATATATGTATATATGTATATAGGGAAATGAATGTTACAAAAAAAATGAAGGTGTAACCAATAACAGAAACTTTTCTTTGTCCGCATTTGACATTAAATCTTAACATTAAACCAGTTTAAAAAAACTAAATAAAACCAAAGCTTTGGAATTTTATACTTTTTGTGCTGTTGTATAAAAATAATCCATTTTTCTGAGGTAATGGCTTTCAACCCCAGTATGGATTAATTTTTATAACTGCATTTATAACATTTTACTAAAAATTCAAAATTGCATTTGTCATGTAGACGAATTTGTCCATACTGTATACAACATGCAGTGAAACAAAAACCCGGAGAATTCACTCCTCCTTCTACTGTGAATCTTTATAAACTACATGTTAATAATAGACATGAAAAAGAAACAAGAAATGGTAGTAGAATGAGATGTTACACGTATGAACGGCTCAAAACGAGCGAATGTTACAGAATGGAAAGTGATCGATTTATTATGAGGTAAATAGGTTATAAAAATGAACCTGCACTGTATTATTTATTTAATGTGTCTAAAAATAAGTTAATTAAGATAAATGAAAATGACAAAATGGTTCTAAATGTTGACAACCGAGCTGAACTAGTTTGTAAGTATTGAGTGTAAATATTGTTGATTGAACTTGTTATTCAGGCTCAGTTCAGACTTTTGCCAACTAAACATTGCAATTAAGGTGTTGGTTAATGTTAGTCATTGTGCGCTTAATTTTGTTGATCGCTGATTTAAACGTTGGTTAACGCAGGTGTTTTTATTCGTTATTTTCCGCATTGTTTCATAAAGTGAAACAAAGGACAGAATTTTCCAAGAATGAATTGAATGAGAAATATAAAGCTGCAGTTACTTTGTCAGTGTTGTATTTGGTGTATTAATGGTGCAGTTTGTCGTTTCCTCATCTCGCCATCTTACTGTGCTGAATGTCGTAAAATAAACTTAATGTAAATCATTACTGCATTTGTAGCCAACAGATGCGATACCGCATGGTGACTGGTGCGGTTTAGTCTGCCTAGCTTTTCATTCCTGTTTCTGAAATAACTGTGACTAATTATTTCTTCCTACATTTTTGTCTGAATTTTATCAGAAAACCTTTACTCTGTTACTCTCAGAATCACTTTATCCAAACGCAGATCTTTACTTAATGAATCATTAAGCTAAACGAAGTAGTCGCTAGCTGCTAGCGCTGTGGGATATGAGCAGTTTGTACTGCACTGATGGTATGAGTATGCTTTATGTCATTGCTGACAAAGTTTGAGTCATTTCCTCTATTTGGTCTAGTGTTAAACATGAAAAGAACCACCAGTGTGTGTGTGTGTGTGTGTGTGTGTGAAGAACATGTAGAAATCACACATGGATATAATATTTCTCCCAGTTTAATACGTTATTAGTAACAACTGTAACAGTGTCTATAGTGACAATTTAGGACTTAAGCTTTCTATCAGGTGACATTATGTCAGAGGTAAAGTTTTCTGACATGAAGCAGTTTTCAAAATGGAGCTATTTTCTTTCTCAGAAACAGGATAAGCTGCATTTTTTTGGCTTTCAAACATCAAGAAAGAGAAAAAAAGAGTGTTTGGTTTCACATCGATCACCGGTTTATAACTACCAGCTTGTAGGTGATGACAGGAATGAACTTGTTTTGCGACATTTAAGGTTATTATATATTTTTAGCATGTTTGCCTCACGCCTGCAGGGTTTTGGGTTTGATTCATGCATTTGCTGGATGTTTACTGAGTTTTTTGTGTTCTCCCCGTGAAACTGCAAATGTTTTAGGCTGACTTGCATCTCTAAATTGTCTCTAGTGTGTGACTGTGTGTGTGTTTCTGATTGTTTCTGATTGTGCCTTTGATGGCTTGACATTCTGTCCAGGGTCCAGAGTTCCCTCCAGGTTCCTTGTTACCCCTTGTAGGATAAGCAGTACAGTAAAATGAATGGATGGATGGATGGATGGATAGTAATTACTGTGTTATAAGAGGAATGAAATATATACACATAAACACACATAAAACATTCATTCATTCATTCATTCACTCATTTTCTACCGCTTATCTGAACTACCTCGGGTCACGGGGAGCCTGTGCCTATCTCAGGCGTCATCGGGCATCAAGGCAGGATACACCCTGGACGGAGTGCCAACCCATCGCAGGGTACACACACACTCTCATTCACTCACGCAATCACACACTACGGACAATTTTCCAGAGATGCCAATCAACCTACCATGCATGTCTTTGGACCGGGAGAGGAAACCAGAGTACCCGGAGGAAACCCCCGAGGCACGGGGAGAACATGCAAACTCCACACACACAAGGCGGAGGCAGGAATCGAACCCCCAACCCTGGAGGTGTGAAGCGAACGTGCTAACCACTAAGCCACCGCGCCCCCCACATAAAACATATGTAAGAAATTTCTGATTAAAGTGTTTCTTAATTTCAGAGAACTTTTTTCATCTACAAAATGACAAGAACCAGTAGATTTGATGTTGAAATGAAAAATTAAAAAATCTGAAAAATAATTCTGAAGAAAAATTCATATGAAATGTTATTTTGCTAGACATCAAATACATGATTTTAAAATACTTTCAAATACAACACTGCTGTTTTGCTGTTTTTAGTGTATTGTAAATGTCTTTGAGAATCATATTTTTTATCATATTTTCTGCTCCTTTTCATGACTGAAACTTAAAACTCACTTGTATTTGATTTGTGCAAATCTGATTTTCAGTTTGGATCAAGCGTTACAGCTAACCTGCAGAAGCGATGCTTCATTTTGTTGCTTATTGATTCCTTGAAAAAAGTCAGAACTTGTACTTTTCTTTGCTAAGTTGAAATGAGTGAGTAATACGATCTAGTTGAGGCGTTTCGTGTCAGCGATTATAAATGAAAAATTCGGTTTAAAGATTTTACTAGAATAGATTTTCTTTAACTTAGTTGCCAAAAAAAAAGCAAAAAAGCAACTGAAACAGGAATTTGCGCCTGTTTTGGTTGTGTACGTGTTTAACGCCGAATGTCTTTGATCATATGAAAGTAGACACTCAGGGATTTTCATAAGAATTCATAGCGTTTAATAAGTATTGCTTGTTCCACCTAGCACACAAAATTTAATATAAACTCAGTTCGTTCTTTTTACCTCACACAAATGTTCATAAGAATCTAAAATGTGAAGGCTAAAATTCAGTGTAAGGTTTTCCAACAGAGGGAAAAACAGAGGTCTCACTCTGAAAGCCAACAATGTCCTGACACATTTTATATCACATTTGCAGCAATAAAATAATTCATTTGTTTACACCGATTGAAAATTTCCGATAACTCAATTTCTAAACAAATGTTATTATGGTTCACTTTGAGTTGAACACACAACATTTTGCAGTTTTAAAGAGGATTTTATACACAAACGAGTGTTACGATTGCCATGGGTCTACTGTATGCATCTGATATTTCACAATAAGAAATCTTCTGCTATTGTCAAACATACAGTAGAGTTAAAGTTTGACTACACAATACTTTATATCATTAGTTTCTAACCCCGGTTCTGCTTTTCTCCTGCCCTTTATAATTAAAATCAACGAATCAGCTAATTAAAAGCTTCTTCCTGTATTCAGGGTGTATTCGAGTGAGGAAAACAGGACCAGGTTTGAGAACTGCTGCTTTCTACACAGTACTGATGAACAGAGTTGCTCGGTACTCATTTCCTGCAAAGGCTATGACACACGCTGAAAAGAGAGAGAGAAGAGAAGGAGGCAAGAGAGCGTCTTTCATCCGGGTCGTAACCGCTACGATTCCCATGAGGGCCACGCATAAGGTCTCAATTAGGAGGCAGTCCTGCGCCAGGAGCATTTTGCTCACAGATTTGTTCGTGGAAAGAAATGGATGTCATACGTTGGGCCGTGTGAGTCCAGGCCCGTGGCCACGGCACACGGATGCCGAGCTTGCGATTAAAACCAGTTCCTTCTTATTACAAGTGGAATTTCCTCCATGCTGATTGAAGTTCCAGCATATTGCTGCCACACTCCCTCCCACAAAAGAGCAAAGACTTTTAAAGATTATTGGAGTATAGGAAGGGGGAGCCTTGCAAAAATGGAGCCGTTTTCCACTTTTTATTCCTTTTTTTTTTAAATAACCCTCCCACGGTACTAGGCCATGTGTGTACAGTTTCAAAGTCACTTGATTTAGTGTACGCGCTCCACAAACGACGGTTTTTGTCATAATTCGTTTCCATCATGAAGGATTTTTTTTTTTTCAGTTTCTTTTTTTTTCTTTTTCAGAAGTGGCTTCCAGTGACTAACTGATTTATGTGATCAGCTCAATTACCAGCAGTTGCGTGGACGGCCAGATGAATTTACGCTCGCTTTGAAGTGAGATCTAAGCAGCGTGAATTCATATCGGAAATTGATATGGATATGCTTTTTGTTTTAATCAAGAAAAAAAAGAGAGAAAGCTGTGCAACAATAATCAAACTCATGCCATTTAGCTTCTCTTTGCTAAGTTAATGGAATCCTGTAATGTTTAGTGTGAAGCATCAATCATGCAAAAATCTATTGTTGCATTAGCCTTGAAAGAACAATAATAATAAAAATGCTATAATGGCTTTAGCTTCCTTTCTATAAATCATGGTGCAGGGGGTACAGTGAGGCGTGTGTGTGTGAGTGAGTGTGTGTGTGCGTGTGTGTGTGTGTGTGTTTATTACGAGGATGACTTAACTTTGTCGAATATGCTATTTCAGCCCTTTCAGGCTGTTGAGGACACTGAATATTGATGTGATAGTAAACAATAATAAAATAGGTTTTTTTTCTCCACCTCTCATGTCTCATGGCCAAGTACAGCGTATAACAGCGTGTATTTCTGGGTGACTGCGTCAGCTCTGGCACATTCGGCCGTGACTCCGAGCTGCGGCGTGCTGGATGCTGGATAGCCGTTCGTGCGTCCGGCTGTAAATCACTGGTAAATGCATAAAAATGGTGTTGAGCGAGAGATTTACTGTAACGCTGAAAATCCTTTTAAACAAATATTAAAATAAGGCAACAAGGCGCCTGAAAGTCGTTTAAGAGGGCATCGCACTTCAGTTTGGACGTAAGCAGTGAAAGCTGACAGGCTGTCGGAATTTACATTGGTATTAGCATTTGATTGATGACACACTACACGCACTTTGTTAAGTTGAGAAGGTGGCGGTGAGGGGGGAGTGCATTGTGCAGGTTTATTCTGCCAAATGTGTGTGTGTGTGTGTGTGTGTGGTGTGTAGAAGCGGGAAGCAAAGAGGGTAAGACACAACAAAGTCAGGTCTTAATTGAAATGTAGATACAAACCGGCCACTTAAATAGAAACACTTGTACCCCTTGGAGGTTTAAGCAGTGATCAGATTATAGCAGGATGATGCATAAAATCACACAGATACATAGAGGTTTACGAGCTCGAGTTAACGTTCATGTCAAACACTCGTCCTCAGTGACTGTGGAATATTTGTGGACAGGTTGGCTTGGGTAGTTCAGATTCAGACAAAATGGCGACAATTCTGTGAGCAGACACACATTCTGATAGACAAATGAACAATGATGCTAGACAATGTTTGCGAGCAGAAGAACATCTCAGAACAGGCGACACACCGAAACGACAGCTACAGAAGAAGATCGCAGCGGGTTTCAGTTTTGTCAACCGTTAAAAAAGTGGCTAAATAAAACGAATATTGAAAAAAAGACAACGAGAAGAAAAAAAGTCAGGAGTTTCTGAAATACACAAACCAGCTTTCCGTCACCAGCAATAATTTTTTTTTCCCATTCTGATGTCGATGTGGACGTTAGCTACAGTAAAGCTGTGTCTTGACCTCAGCATATCTGCATGATTTTATGTGTTTTTCCGCTGCCGTACGATCGGCTGCTTGGATAACTGCACGAATGAGCAGGTGTCCAGGCGTTTCTAATAAAGTGGACAGAGAGTAAGTGAATTCTACAGTATATGCAGATGTATTAATATATTGAGTTCTCTGAGTAACCTCGGTAAGCAGGTTTAACGTCTACGCAGACGTTTAGACTCACTTCACGGCTTGAGGAGAAAAAATTCTCTATCATCTGACTCAGTACTTAACACCCAGCACTGCGCTTACACTGTGGGTGGAGAAGATAATGCTCTGAAAAGAGAGGTGGGGGGGAAAAAAAACAAAAAGTATGAAATTAATAAAGCTTTTTAGCCGGCATAATCAGTCATTTTGAACTTGACTGGAGAGAGCAACAAAACAAATAAATTTTGGGGAGAGAATACATGTATTTTAATGCCTTCAAGCAAAACTAATTAAAGACGACACCTCATTTACATAAATAAGCATTATAATTTGCATGGAGGCACCAGGGAATATGGCGGAGGGGGAAGAAAAAGAGAACGCAATATTTTGCACTCTGCTAATTTCATTTTATTTAGGATTTAAGCCTAATAAAGACTCATTTTGGTGAGGAAGGGAATAATCAAAGGGGGGGTGGGGGGAGTGGGGTGGGTGTGGGGGGTTCAGGGGGATTTTAAACTATCTCCGAAGATGCAGCAGTCACTATTCAAAGAGCTTCTTTCAGAGGCACTAGAAACCCCCCCTAATCAGGAATGGCACTTTCTGGCCTGGCTCCAAAGCTCCCAACTCCTTGAAAGGTGAAAAAAAAACATTTTTAGAGCCCAATTTATTAGTATGCAGTTCTGGCATTGGTGGCTGAATTAATGGCGGTGACTGATAATGACTGTAATCGTGGCACAAATGGGGTGTTGAAATAGCAAACAACGGGCACCAGGCATGTAATGGAGCTTTTATTAATTACCCGAGCCAGGGCAGGAGCGAGACGCAGGATTTACAGTAGTTACAGTAGCCGGTCGAGCCGGGTCGGTCCGGTCTAATCGAGACGGCGGTGAGGGGTGAGACGAGCGGAAGGGGGGGAACTGCGCTTACACACTCACTTTAAAGGTGCTTTATAATGCTGCCGGTGTGACGCTGGACAGACCACATGGTGAGATCAGCATGTTTAGCACAGGAGCATTGGAGAAAAATACTCAGACTCGTGCCACGTCATGCTAAATGTCTATGAGAGACAGCAACAGAGAGCGTTCTTAGGATTTTACAAGCTCTAGAATGAATACAAAAATTCATTATTTTCTCTCACAAAAAGATAAAACTATTAATCCTATCTCTAGACATATTCACTCATTTTCAAGCTTAATGTGGTCTTAATCCACTGGCAAGTTGAAATAAGAGAAATAAAAAAAAAAAACGAAAGAAAAATCCGCCAATAGAATAGGAACTTTGAAAGCTTGAAATGAATAAGAATAAAAAAAAAGTACAATGTAAAGCAGACGACTTCATTTTTATTTTACCCCCTGCCTAAGATTATCCCCTTTATCCCAGTTTCTATATGTCGTGTGTTTATTTTTCAATACATTCAGGATTTTGCGCCTTAAATCTAAACTGTAATGTCTTAGGAAACTGGATTTACTCATGCGTTATCCTGCTAGAGTAAAATGCACCTTTGTTTTATTGAAACCATCTTCTTAAGCCAAGGCAGACAGAACACTGACTCATACATTTTTTCATAATAATTGGACCAGCTGTTCCAAACCGCCTCTGTTTTACACAATATTTGCACGTTTTATTAAAATACGACCTCAGATGAGATTTTACAGATTATTGGCTGACCTTCATCATCGAGCCATATGTTTAGGAAGTCATGGGCTGCTTTAAAGCTTCTTTTTCTGAGCGGGTGGGAGGTGTGCCGTAGCGGAGTCTGGCCTTTTTCCTATTCTGTTATAGCAGCAGCAATATCATGGACCAGACTGAGAGATCAGCGGACCTGTCAGATGTCAGATTATCCACATGAAAGGCTTGATTTTATCAAACATATCTTTAATGTACAGTACGCTTTGAAATGAAACGAACAATTTGTTTTTTTATGCTTTTTCTTTGACAGCGAGGTTTTATATAAATCAGGTGTGGAAAAAAAACATAATCAACAAGTCAGAGAGACAGGGCAGGTTCCAGCCAATTATATTAAGAGTGGGCTGGAGCTAATAATAGGTGGGCAATCAGTGGAAGTGTCCCCAACACCTATTGAAGTTCTCCGCATATAACCGATATTTACAATGCGCCCTAACCACCATCACAGGCAGCACTAGTGTTGCTTTACAGGCTTAAAAACAATACATCGCACAACACATGTCGTATCATTAGTCAAATAAACGTAATAAAATGTAATGCCGGTCAAATTATGAGCCTTTTTTAATTTATTTATCTGCTACAAAGCAAGGGGGGCACGGTGGCTTAGTGGTTAGCACGTTCGCCTCACACCTCCAGGGTCGGGGTTCGATTCCCGCCTCCACCTTGTGTGTGTGGAGTTTGCATGTTCTCCCCGTGCCTCGGGGGTTTCCTCCGGGTACTCCGGTTCCCTCCCCCGGTCCAAAGACATGCATGGTAGGTTGATTGGCATCTCTGGAAAATTGTCCGTAGTGTGTGATTGTGTGAGTGAATGAGAGTGTGTGTGTGTGCCCTGTGATGGGTTGGCACTCCGTCCAGGGTGTATCCTGCCTTGATGCCCAATGACGCCTGAGATAGGCACAGGCTCCCTGTGACCCGAGGTAGTTCGGATAAGCGGTAGAAGATGAATGAATGCTACAAAGCAATAAAATTAGGAAAAGTAACTTTTAAAAAAAGGGGGCGGGGCTTTCTATTTGTGTGGGGTTGCTGCAGACAGATCCTTGTCCATTCATTGGCTGAAGACTGCTCACCCAATCAGAAATTAGAAATCATGCTGGTATTTTCGGTGTTATTGTTCCCTTTGGCTAAAATAAAAAAAACAAAACAAAATCAAACTTTGTTCTGCCACCGGCCAAGCAGTGAGATCGCACAAAGAACACGCTTCTGCTTCTTGATCTTGAAAAAGAAAATGCTCATGAATAAATCTAAAATTCAATGTAAAATGTACTTTTATTTCACACACGCACACACACACACACACACACACACACACACACTCACACACGCTCAACATGACTCAAATGGACCCTTTAGCCATCATCCTGTCCCATTCCAGCACCAGAAGTGCATCCAGAACACACACACACACACACACACACACACACACACACACACACACACACACACAATACAAAGGGAGCAGCTGGGTTTTATTTCAGTGAATAAAAGCAATACTGGTTGGAGGCCTTTGAAATCATTAATAGATAAAAAGAATGAAAGCTCACATTACTCATCTGGGAAGAGAGAGATTGAAGCTTGATCATTCGTCTCTCAGATCCACCATTAGTTAGAATTAGTTGGGTTTTTAACACCGACACGAAATGATCTCCAAACTATTCTGAAAAAGATCTCAATGCTGTGAAGAGCCACTGGTTCTGGTGTTAGTAAACACTTCATGATGGGAGATCAATCTGGATGATGTTGAGGGCAGTTACAGGAAAATCTAGACAGCGCCTGAGATAAAATTCACCCAGCATTTGTGACAAAAGTTTTATTTGCCACAGGTGGGGCAGAAAAACAAGAAATAATAGAGAGAGAGTTAATAAAAACATCAAAGTCTGCTAATTGGCTGGGTGCGCTGAAACTTAACTGGAACTTCTGGCTCTATATTCGACTTAAAGTGAAATTTCCTTGACATGACTTGGCTTTGTGTCATGGCTTTGCTTTTGCCTGTATCACATTATTCTCCTGGCGACTACACGAAGGTTATAAAAATCATTAAAAGATCCGCTTTTAAATAAGAAAAATGTTTCATTATCAGTTCATCATGAGTTTATCGCTCGATTCAACTTTAACTCATTAAACATCCAGTTATTTAATTACTCAAGTTAAAGCATTTAATATTGTGAACATGAACAACAAATCTATCTATCTATCTATCTATCTATCTATCTATCTATCTATCTATCTATCTATCTATCTATCTATCTCCTACTCTCACTATCTGTCAATCCATCTATTATCAATCTCTCTCTCTCTCTCTCTCTCTCTCTCTCTCTCTCTCGGTTTGTCTGTCTGTCCGTCCATCCATGTGTCTGTCTGCACTTATGTTTGCAGATCTGTCTGTCTGTCCACATGTCTGTCTGTCCACCTGTCTCCATCCTTATATCTGCCTCACCACCTGTCGATGTCTCTATCTGTCTCTGTCCTTCTGACTGTCTTTGTTTGACCAAATGTACAGGTCTACTGTTTATCTATCAATCATTTTGTCTATCCATCTGCCTGTCTGTATGTTAACCTGTCTCTTCTGTCTGTCTGTCTGTCTGTCTGTCTTCATCTGTATGTCTGTCTGATCTTTATCTCTGTCTTTATCTCTGTCTTTTTGCTTGTCTGATATTGTCTGGTCATCTATCTGTCCATTTTAGCGGTCTGTGTGTCCATCTATCAGTCATTTTATCCTTTTATTTATCTGTATGTATGTCTGTCTATCTATTTGTCCATCTAATAGTCCTTAACTCTGTCCATCGGTCCATCAAGCTGTCTAACTGCCTGTCTATTGCCTGTATAATGATTGTCTTTTTTTTTAAGAGCACAGATAAAATCTTATGTCCGTTTTGTTTTATATAAAATGTAGCTCATGCTGTTGATCTAAAGAACAGGCTAATTTCAGTAGAACATCATAGACAGGAGGTTCAGTTAAGGTTCAGATAAGGAGGTTCGGGAGGTTCAGATAAGCTTCCTGATCTAACCACTGAACACGGATCTAAACACAAGCCATTGCAAACATACACCCTCCAATTAGCTGATATGACATTGTTTTTCAGGCAAATAACACGTCATTCACAAAACGAGGTGGTTTTGTAGATCGGCTCGAGTCGTCCGATCGACACACTAAACTTTGTCCTGCTGAAATAACATTTCTACTGTTTTATTATCAGGAACTTATCTGAAACATCCGCCATAAAATAACTGAAATTAGAAGGGATTATTGACGGTGCTGTTGTGCTTGTAGTATTGTGTGTGTTAAAACCTGCTGAAATGTTTACTGTGTCAGAAAAAGGGCTTGTGTGTTTATGAATGATGGACATTTCTATGTTGAAAGCAAACAGTGAACACTGCGTGTTTTTATAAGCCGAGCCACCGGCTCGTGTTGATAGTGCCTTTTAACCCAAATTGTGTGTATTATTGTTTGGGATTTTTCCCCCGAATTTTAAAATGATCTCATTATGTTTCAGAGCAGGCCATTTCTTTAAGATTTTTTTTTTTAAGTGCCTTTTGGGTGTGTGCTTATTTGCAGTTTGTGAGATCATGCTTAAGAAATGTGGCAAAAAACATTTCGTGTTGCAACACATCAACCCTTGCTCCTATATAATCTTTTTTTTTTTTCATGTCCGACCAGACGGTAACTAAACATGCAATGAATATGTCATTCTTCTTGTGTCTGGTGTTCTTTTTTATTCTTCTTTCCATTTTGCTTTTGCTGGATCTGTTTGATTCAGGTGAACTTGGCAGCTCTCTCTATAGAAGACGTTAAGTTTCTGTTTTTTTTCTGTAGGTCATCAGAACCACTGCAATGCAGTGTATAGGCAAATAAAGTGGCTTCGTTTGATCAAAGACAACAATGACACTTGTTTATCCTCTGTGCACAATGCTCTGTGTGTGTGTGTGCGCGCGTGTGTGTGTATGTGTGTTTCTATATCAAAGGATAGGAATCTGACAGTTTTGACTTGGTGCGGAAGTAAAATGTATTTAATAACTTTCTTTTTTTTCTTTTCTGTATTAAATAATATTTTTTTTAGACAGTAAGATTATCATCAAACTTCGTTTTCACATTTTGTATTTCAGTGAACGCAACACTGCGTTTCTGGAAGTTTCTTAAAAAAGAAATGCAAACCTTAGAAAATGTATCACATCTATATTCCTTTTGTGATGAACAACTAAAGGAATCTGGTCTAATTCTTACCTCATATTTTTCCTTCTGTGATCCCCCTGCTTGAACAATTACATGTTCCTACTCACCTAGGTGCACAAAAAATATATAAAATTTCAATGTCAAATATCAAAACAAAATATCAAATATTCATTCATTCATTCATTTTCTACCGCTTATCCGAACTTCTCGGGTCACGGGGAGCCTGTGCCTATCTCAGGCGTCTTTGGGCATCAAGGCAGGATACACCCTGGACGGAGTGCCAACCCATCACAGGGCACACACACACTCTCATTCACTCACGCAATCACACACTACGGACAATTTTCCAGAGATGCCAATCAACCTACCATGCATGTCTTTGGACCGGGAGAGGAAACCGGAGTACCCGGAGGAAACCCCCGAGGCACGGGGAGAACATGCAAACTCCACACACACAAGGTGGAGGCGGGAATCGAACCCCGACCCTGGAGGTGTGAGGCGAACGTGCTAACCACTATCATCAATATCAAATATATTTTACTCCTGTGAATTCAATGGGATGCCAATAATTGTTTAATATACATATATTTAAAAAAAAAAGATATATACACAAATCTGTGTTCTGTATGAGAGTGTTTTTGGGGACAAAAGATAACATTTTTAAACAACAGACAATTTTTTTACCAGCCTTCTTTGCTCCTATTTATCAAAGGTGCCAATATTAATGGAGGGTGTAATGGAAATTGAGGTTCATGGAGATATTTTTGTCATCTTGCTCACTCTTGGTGTGAACGTGTGAAACAAAGCTTGCATCAGATACGGAGTTTAAGCACAGATGACTGAAAGACTAGAAGAGACTATAACTGTTCATAATTTGGATTAAATTCCTAGACATTTTTTTCCTCGTGTATCTTTTAAAGCTGAAGTGATAAAGAACTTTAATTAACGAAGGAAACAAACTGATTCACGCTGATGACAATAATTAAAGTTTAGTTTGAAGATATTAGAAGCTCTCTCCGGATGGTTCCGTGTAATGATGCAGTGCAAAATGCAGACGATATTTCAAAAACAATTAAAAAAAAATAAATAAATAAAAAAAAATCTTGAAATCGGTAAACAGATCCAAACGAGAAGCTTTACGTTGTAGCGACGTGGAACGATTGTCATTCAGCGCTAATGGCATTTTGAACACCGCAACACACGGTGTGCTCATGCATCTCAGACGTCCATTTTGACTTTGTTCTTGCCCTTTCTGTGTGAACTGTTATGGCAGCATACATCACGCTGAGCTAATTAGCAATATAATTAGCATTGTAATTAGCAGCTATAATAATTTCTTTTATTTATTATGGTTTTGGTTATTTATCCGGGATAAAAGAGAAATGTACGGTCATTAGGTGGTCTTTTTATTATGTTGATTTCAGCCTTGATGTGATGACTTAAAGAAAGTATTTGCAAATTAGCTTATACTACATCAGCGTAACAGTGTTAGCATGTTGGTGGTGGTGGTGGTGAACTAGGACGATTGTTTTAAAATTGACAAGCACCTATAGAGCATGTCGTCTCTCCTACAAGATGAAACGTGTTTCCTTGCATATCTGGCTTTGTGTCAAGATGGTGTAGATTTGCAGTGATCTCTTCTAAGATATTGCGATTGTGGGAAAAACGACTCTGTCTGACATCCATCCTAATGCGAATGCGACCGGTTGTGTTTCTGGAGAACTCTTGGCAAAGGAGAGATGAATGGCGAATTAGTTTTCCCTTAAGGATAGCCTAATACAGTCGACTCTCCGAAGAACTTTATATGAGAAAATAAGAGCTGCGTTGTTTCAGTAGTACATCGATGAAGATGTCTGTAAATGGTAGTCTACATAGACAGACACTTCCTGCTTTAGAAAAAAAAAAAAAAGGATTTTCTTCCGTGAGATGTCTCTAAAAGGCTGTATAATTCCTTTTTATCGCTCTAACTGGCTTTGTCAGTAAGCTTCTCAGCCTGCTGAATGCTCTCTTACAGCCTTTTTTTTTTTTTTTTTTTTAAGAAAGCCAGAAGCCCCTGTTTTCCCTTTGAAAGGGTTGCATGCAGAAATGCACAATCTAATAAGAGCACAAGATGAATGATAATGTCTTTTTATTAACTTACTGAGTGGTTTGTTTTGGTAAATTGAAAGTCGTATTTTTCTCTCTAAACATCTAATTGGGCTTTTGGCGGATTTTACAATGAAATGAAAGCGGTTATTGTGCCGTCGAAAGCAGCGCTTGTTCGTAAAATCCAGTGTAAAAACAAGCCATTGACAAAACTAATATAAAATGATATATAAAAGCTGCCACGTGAACTGAATGCTGATTTGTCTATGTGGTATTCGCTTTGAGAGCTTTCGAAAAAAAATAAAAAATTCGAAAGAAACGATCGCGTGTGACGGCTCTGTTATGTGTGTTGTTTCTTTAGGGATCTGCGGGCAGAGATGTAAGTGTGTGCAGCTTTTCTCTATGAAGACAGACTGAAAGACAGGAAGAGGAAGTGATCGACAGACAGACAGAACTCAATCCAGCTTGTTGTGTCCAACAAGGTGAGTTTTACTCAGTGCATGGATTTACTTGAAGGATTTCTCTGAATCCTAATCCGGTTCTGAGCCGTTAGTTATTATTACACTGTGTGGGAATTACACCACATGGCAACACTACTAATTCACTATTCTGCTAGTAATTAAAAAAAAAAAAATGAAGACTAGTCAAGTAGTCGATCGTTTACGCAGCAAAGAACAAATCTTAATGCACTTCAGCTTCAGTTACAGTTGTACACAAGGTATACATGAGATTTCGAGCTCCAATGCTTTGTTGGTTACACTGTTAACAGTGGAATAAAATAATTTAAGATGGCTTTCTGCTCAACTTTAGCACTTTAACTGTCGGCCCTAGCAGCATCTGGTTTAGCTTCTTTGAGCTGGCATTTGCCGCTACTCAGAGTCTAAACTTGCTGAATGGGATTTGATACTGATGTGCAACAGTGGATTTATTTTTATTTAAGATTTATTTCACTTTGATGGAGAAAAAAAATGAATTACGATCTTGCAAACACCTTTTCCAAGTGAGTGCATGTAGATTTAGCTGATGTCTGTTTGTCTGTCTGTCTGTCTTCAGGCCTATCAAGGCTTGTGAACTCTACGCAACCACTATTTGCCGTTCACTTGAAATTATTTTCTTAACGTTGCCGTGTAAGAGTGAGGCAAGTTTCCTCTATCGTAGCGTTTTTCAATACTGGCAAATAATCTGTTTAATAAATCAGCAGGGGAGCGTGCATTATACAATGCCACTGAAGCAGATGAAGATATGAGCGTGTTTACGATCGTCTTGGTTTTCGCACAACACAAAAGTCGACTGGCAGCAATACAATAGCGAAGACTCGGAGCAACACTGAAGTTGCACCTCTGCTTCACAACACGGCTTAATTGAGTCACACATGCAGAGGAGCAGCCCAGTCACATCATGATACCCAGAGGCCTGGATTAATTAAGGGCTGAAAGCCCAGGAGTGCTCAGTGTTCAGCAAGTGCAATTTGTGTCTGCATTTTACCTCTGTGTGAGAGTTTACCTCTTAGACCTGTATAAAAAGAACCTTCTGTATGTCAGACTTCTTTATAAATCTACAACTTATTTAGTTATAGTTACGCACTGATATTTATAATGGTGTGGCGCTCTTTAATCTTTCGACACCTATGTGTGTTTTATGACTCCAAAGTCAAGATATTAATCTCAATACTACCCCTGCTGGCTGCAGGAAAAGACCCCAGGCTTCCCTGCTGTTGCAGCCATCTCATATCGCTCTCCTAAGTGAATAGCGAAAGGTAGGTCTCTGTGGGTAACGGCTGCCATGGAGGCACCTGGAGCGAAGAGTGTCGGAGAGAGAAAGCTGGGGTTTAGGGATAAGTGGAGAGATTTTCCTAGGCCCGAAAACCCCTCCTCATCCTGCTGTCGTGCTGTGCATTGGTGGTCAGGCCTTGGTGGGGGGCAGGAGGAAGCTCCATGCTAGATGTGATGTCTGCCAAGAACTAGAGGAAGGTAGGCCTGTCCCTGCGAATGGGCAGAAAATTGAGGTTAACAAGCATGGCGCATGCTAAGTGGCAATGGGAGTCCCCAAGCTCGTGGTTAGGGCCCCGGCCCAGCAGCCTCCCCCTCCTCCTCCTCCTTGCAAAGATGCTGGCAGCATTCTCTGGCAGGAAGTGACCCGAACTCCCTGTATGCCTTCCTCTCAAATTAAGCCATCATCACACTGTGAGCTACCGATCCAACTGAATTACTGATCTTACTGATGTTACATGGTAATGCTCTCTCAGGATCTTTCAAATATAGTGTCTTGTGTTGTATGTTGCACTGCTATCCTGGACAATTTTTCGTCTTCAAACAATGAGATGATGGTAAAACTGAATTTAATGTCAACATATTTCAAAGTATAAACACTATTTTCAAGCTCAGAAGTGGTCCAGAGAATGGATCCCTGATCCTCATGAAAATGGTGGTCTAGGGCTTGCTAGCACCGAACCGTGGTATCTGCATCAGGTGTGGAGGCTCTATGATCTGCTCTTGGTGCCAGTCTAACACTAGCACTTCAACTTGCCAGGATACTTTCTGTTTCTTAATTTGTGATGATGAGGAATGAGTTGTTATTGTTAGTGGTGGAAATGGAAATCCTCATTGATATATAAAAACAGGCTTAATATGAAAATTGCATGCATAAAAATTGTGATCAATCAATGGATTTTTACACAAAATAAGTCCAGAACCAGTCATGGGTATTGACTCAAATATTGAGGCCATGTGTGAAAGTAGACCAAGGGCGAGAGGTTCTACGGTTTTTGTGAATTTTACATAAAACTTTTTGTGTTATGTACAAAACCTAGAATTCTGAACTTGCAGCCTAAGCTCCCCGTATGCATCAACACTTAGAGAGTGGAGAAATGCGTCCGATTACATACATTTTATTTGATGAACTAGCAGCAGCCAGATTTGTGAGTAATTCTGAATAACTCCCAAAAACAGGTATAAATTACGACCAAGCGTATTGCTCAGTGTTTCAGCGGTGTTGCCAGGTGTGTTGTTTTGCACGCTGTGCCATGCTTGAAATGCCATTGCATGTAATCATGTATTGCAGTGTATTCATTCTGATATGAATTTTTAATTTATGACCAAACATCTAAAAATATGAGATCATTTTGGGACCTTGGTGAAAGAAAACTTAAGGAAAACTCACAGGTCATGTCTAACAGAAGTCCTGTTTAATGTGTCAAATTTCTTTATGACATAACATTTTTATAAATTCACTACCTTATTCAACCCCCAGCCATCTTTTTTATTAAAACCAATTAGCAATCAAGTGACATATTACTCGTCTTATTTGCTTCACATTGTTTACTTGGTCTGACAGCTCCATGTCTTTATATATTTCTGCACATGTTCCTTGCGTGTCCTATCCACTGTGTATTCCAATCTTACTATAAAGTTTGGTTCCAAGAAAAGGCTTCAGATCCACTTTATCCTGACCCTTTATCTTCAGATCCACTGCAACCCTGACCCTGTATCTTCAGATCCACTGCAACCCTGACCCTTTATCTTCAGATCCACAGCAAACGTGACCTTTTATCTTCAGATCCACAGCAACCCTGACCCTGTATCTTCAGACCCACTGCAACCCTGACCCTTTATCTTCAGACCCACTGCAACTCTGACCCTTTATCTTCAGATCCACTGCAACCCTGACCCTGTATCTTCAGACCCACTGCAACCTTGACCCTTTGACTTCGGGTTCCATTTCAACCCTGACCTTTTATCTTCAGATCCACTGCAACCCTGACCCTTTATCTTCGGATCCACTGCAACCCTGACCCTTTATCTTCGGATCCACTGCAACCCTGACCCTTTATCTTCAGACCCACTGCAACCCTGACCCTTTATCTTCGGTTCCACTGCAACCCTGACCCTTTATCTTCAGACCCACTGCAACCCTGACCCTTTATCTTCAGACCCACTGCAACCCTGACCCTTTATCTTCAGACCCACTGCAACCCTGACCCTTTATCTTCGGATCCACTGCAACCCTGACCCTTTATCTTCAGACCCACTGCAACCCTGAATATATGAATATATTGCCCCTAGTTGGCTAGGTAAAAACAGGAATATTCAGGAAAAACTACAAATTCTTAAAGTCCTGAGTGTCTAATTCCATATGAGCTTCATATAACCACCAGTGTGCAGTGTGACCTCACAAAGAAATTCAAACCTGAAACATGGATACAACCAAAAAGAAAGTAAAAATCCACACTGCTGAACGTTAGGAAAGTCCAGCTATAAACGCAGTCATCTCCAGTCATCCAGTCATCTCCTGGAACTGGATTGGCAACTGCTTCAAACACAACTCCAAATGGAAAGACTGGGAAAAAACTCTCCTTCCCAACAAAACAGATTATTCCTCACATGACTTTTTTAGTTTACCTCCTTGGTTTCAGTAGACCTTCCTGTTTCCAAGTGCACTAAATTCAAAATTAAAGTCCCTTTTTCCCCTTCAAGAAAGTTCCTACTCCATATATAAAAGTACCATGTATCACTTCAAATAAAAACACAAATCACAAGAAAATAAATGAATGAAAGGATAATTGAAAGACATACTCACTCAAACAATTACAAAAGACAGAGAACATCAATTAGGGCCTGGAACTAGTTGAACTGTTAACACATTTTTCCACAATATTTTACCTTTCTTCACATATTTTATACCTCTTATCTTAGCCCTGACATTGTGGTGTTACAGCACCTGGGTATTTAATTAAATGGGAATTCGCTGGACAGCCAAGAAGGGCAGCCTGGAAGTAGCAATGGAGACAAGGAGATAGTTGTTACCAGTTGCTGGCCCAGGATTTTACAGTTCTTACTCAAATGTATATTGGAATACTAGTAGGACTAGTGAATACTAGTGGGACTATGAAAAAAATCTTGTGTGGTATAAAAAGAGTAGCTGATATAATGAAGATTGTTGTGATTATTGTTAATATAGCTGGAAGTCAAGACCCTCAGGTAGTATCTGAGCGTAAGGTCGAGTATTGTAAGGCTTGATAGTGTTATCAGACTTAAATACAGACGCCTCTGTGCTGTCAGTGTCAACGGCATTGGAAGCTTTCCACGCTGCTACCTACAATGTGGCTACTGAGGATTGAGCTGAATGCTCCACAACCTGCTTAAATCCCCTCCCCAGGTGTCCTAAGGCCTATGTGTTTTTCCACCTCCTTTCCTGCGGCAGTGCTTCCAGATGGCAAAGAGAGCTTATGTGCTGCGTTTTCAGTCAGGTGTACTTGTTATGCTCTTAAAGAGAAGGCTGAGTTGCAGAGTTTTCTTAAGACAGCGGCTCAGGAGAGGCCTTTCAAATCTAATCCTCTTCCCCTGATTCCAAGGGCTTGCAAATCTCTCTCGTTAACTTTGGACTGTGTTTGTCAGTGGGGCAATATTAAGTTGCCCTGATGAAAAGAGTTAAAGTTTAGACTGCCTTTGACTTTGGTGTTTTAAAAGACCCTTTTTCTTTTTTAGTGTTTGATTGAGTCTGTGTGTGTGCATGTGTGTGTGTGTGTGTGTGTGTGTGTCTTAAATGCCACACCTTGATGTTGATGTTCCCCCACTGGTAATAATTTATGGAACTTTTATTATCTTCAGTGCTTTGACTTTGTCATGTTTTCCAAGAAGACCGTTTAGAATTTACATTACATTTCATGGAATATAAAAAGTGTGTCAGATACTATGTTAAATCTCTTTACAGTATCTTAACAAAAAATGCATCTTCAGCCTCTGGCTATTCCTGTATGATTGACTAACTGTAGATTCCCTGGGAGGACCCGTACAATGTGTGTCGTGAAAATTCCCCTGCTGATATGCTTCATAAAAAAGGATGAAACAAAACAAAACAAAAAAAGACGGTCTCGGGTCCCCACGTTTGATTTTTTTCCCCTCTTTTAAAACAGCGCCGGGCTGATTGTGTGAGACACATGAAAGAGCCGAGGCATGGCCAGGGAGCCTCTATTCAGGGCTACACTTCTAGAAAAGCTGGCCGTATCTAACCCCTGGCGACTGGCTGGCCCTATCACTCAAATGTCCCAGCAGTCTTTGTGGCTTTCCCAAGACCACAGTGAAATGATCTCTTTTGTTGCGCATCATTAGTTCCATCTGCTGTGTGAGCCTGGCTGTCTGTTGCGGGGGCAGGACGCCGTCATGGTGGCCAGGGGGCGAGGCGAGAGACCCACAGCCCTGATGCTCGTGTCCCGACCTCCTCCTTCTCATCTACTACTCAGGACGCCTGCCTTTCTTTCTCTATCTCAGCCTCTTCCTTTTTTTTCATTTTCTTTAGTCTCTTTCTTTAAGTCCTGGCTCTCTGTCAGTTCAATTCAAGTCAATTCAAAGTAGCTTTATTGGCATGACCATATTAATATACAGTATTGGCAAAGCATTCACATACGTTTACACACACACATACACACACACACACACTTACTTACCTTGTGGGGACATTATTATTTTTAATCAGCTGATTAATGCTTATTAAAGTGAAA
The DNA here is from genome assembly GCF_030014155.1 of Tachysurus vachellii. Lineage (NCBI taxonomy): Eukaryota > Metazoa > Chordata > Actinopteri > Siluriformes > Bagridae > Tachysurus > Tachysurus vachellii. The sequence goes on along the minus strand of NC_083478.1, from coordinate 6,385,369 downwards.
CATTTTGACTCTTTTTTAAAAAATAAAAGCTGCAGTATTTGTAAAATAGCTATTTTATAATATATATTTTTATGGCACCAGCCAAATAGTCAGACATGCCTATCCTTATGGGAACATTAATGTATCAGAATATCTGATCAACATATCTGATGTGGAAATATTCACTTAAAGCAGTAATGTAATACAATGATTATGATGCAGGACAATACAGTGATGCATTTGCATCTAAATTCAATTTTATTTTAAATTCAATCTTTTTTTAATTAAACCATCAAACCATTGTGACCCATATCCTTCATCAGATCTGCCCTGAAATGACTCACATACTTACATTTTGGAAATAGTATAATGATTTACATGCCTCATAAATGCTGACTAAACTGTCATACTTTCAAGATAATTCATCATTTCAGAAGTGATAAATTGAACGAACAAGTAGCACAAGCCTTAATTATTTGCTCAGGAGGCCAGCTGACAGCCCATCAGCTGTTCATGATTAGAGCAAGAAGGGGAAAAATAGATGTATATTGATGCATAGCTTTTGCTAATTTTGCAGCTTAATATTGTGAAATCATCAACCATCTGCTTTGCACCTATCTCTCAACTCCACACACTGGCATTAGTTTTCCAGAGGAACAAGAGGTATGATTGTCTTCTAACATGCCTCTCTCCAAGCAAAAATATGGGCACAAATACCTGAATAAATACCTAGATCTAAATTCACTAGTGCTTCACCGGAAAGTAATGCTCATTCTCATTGCAGACAAATGACCTCATATCTGAGCCATGGTAATGGTTTAATTTGAAACAACTCGATTTGTAGCATCCGGGCAGCGTGTTTATAGATCAACATAAAATCTCGATTCTTGTGTTTTTAGCAGATAAAAAAAAAAATCAATGATATAAATATGTTCTACTTTCAGTTTGCAGTTCAAGTCACAGTTAGCTTAGGCCACGCCTCCGAGAATGAAACTGACCGGCACACAACACCTCCACCCTGAGGCCACACCCCCTCCTTCTTTAGGACTGACAGATACATAGGCTACACCTTTTTCGCCTGGACTATAATTCATCAAGCCCACTCCTGCTCCTTTATTTTGACTCAAAGACACATGTTTCGTCCTTCAGTACAACTGTCAATCACAGAGGCCACACCTCCTCCATCACTGGGACCGACAGGCCCCGAGGCTGTGTCTTCTTATCCTATCTATAAGCATGTCTAACCATTATAGATGCACTTCTATCTTTTTCCATCTCTCTGCATTGGTGAATTCATGTTTAGGTATTTATTCAGGTATTTGGCAGAACAGTATGTGCCCACATTTCTTCTTGAATGGTGACAGGCTGAAGAAAATAGTTCCTCTTATTCCTATGGAACAAAAAGTCTAGCGTGAAGTTAACACATACAGTATGTGCACACACATGATTAGTGTTTTTACAATATTGAAGTGTAAATAGTGAATATTCATAAAGACTAATGAAGTATCTTAGTAAAGCCTGGTTATATTACACTCCATCTCTCATGAGTACGATGTGTCTCATATTTAATACGGAACCAAACATATATGCAAATGTGAAATCATTCATTCATAGTATATAATATATAATTATCTAACTTAACTGATAGATAGATAGATAGATAGATAGATAGATATTCGGTATAGATATTTCATTTTATTTATTCATGTCTATGTTCCATAAACGACGGATCAAACTTAGCTCATCTTCTAAACTAGGCATATTTTTATTTAGATGGTCACTAAAGTTCTGCTTGTACTGATTCTCCATCTATCCAAGATGCACCAAACAGATGTAACATTTTCTCCCTGCAAGAAAATATTTTATTCATGATTTATATGAAAGATAAATCTTCAGAAAGTCTTAGAGCTGATGGGCATACACAATTTAACATCTGTCTTCCTCAGAATAATTAATAGCGCAGAGGAGCACTGGGGACCAAGACGTCAGGACTTTTCCTCCCCTTCCCTTTCTGTAATTATTGTCAAAAACAAAGCAAGCATGGATTTGCATCTAACAGTTGTGTCACCGATTTCTAGTCATATAGGCTTGGGAAATAAAGTAAAGGAGCTGATTTATCCAGGAACTATGCAGAAGTTCTGTTTACGTGCATTTTATTAAATGATCGTGATGAAAATTATATACAGGTTATGGATTTATTTGATCAGATTTATATTTGTAGTCATGTTGGTTTCTTGTTCTGCCACACCCTTTATATCCTGAGGTTGTACATCCTGTTTAAATGTGATTGGTTCAGTTTTCTCACTCTCTTCCCTTAGGACTTTACAACATTGATGATAATACATATCACAAGTGGTGCATATATGTATGTGTGTGTGTGTGTGTCCATGGATTTTCTCAGCCTTAGTTTTGCAGGCCCCAGAGGTCATCTAATATAACCTGCCCTCACACGTAACATTTTGGAACAGTAAGCTAATCCTTTACTGTAGGATTACTGTAATGTCTGCCGGATGCACAGAGCACAGAGACAGAGGGACACCGCAGATTGACTGCAGGACTGGACACTATTGGATAAATGACTGTGTTGCTATCGCCTTGAGTGACATCCTGTTGCCCAAAATCCAAAGTGCTATATTTGTTGCAGCTATTATGAAATAAAAACCCTCTGAAAAAGGCCACTATTCGGTTTGAATTGATTCCCTGAAAACTCCTGCGGTGAATGGGCTTTCATTTTGATGGCATTACTATGGAGAGAATGTGTTGTGTCAGTTTCACCTCTCCATTACTTTGTCCATTAGGGTGAAACCGCCTGATTTTATTTCTCGCACTCTATTTTCTGTGATAAAATGGAAATTCAAACGCTTATTAAGTCTGAGTGACATCTATGTCTGGGAGCTGGAAGGAAAGTAAGTCAACTATATCTCGTTTCAGTTCATTTTTGCTCAATTTCCCTCTCGTGATCAAATATTTCACTTTCCAGTAGGGTCCTAATGGGAGTGTCAGTTTCGGGAGGCCCTACGTATCTCACTGCTCTGCTGCCATTAGCGGCTCTCTTCGCCTGTTTCAAATTTCTACCTGTCAACAGTAAAAGCAACGGGTCTCCGTTTTAACCCGTTTCTCTCCCTCGCTGCGTTAACTGATGTCGACGGATCAACTGGCAATTTTTTAACCACAGGAGTTTAGAGTTCAAACCTGCTTGTGTTGGGTGTTGACATTTCATTCGATTTTTTTTATTTCTTTTTTTTTAAAAACACGATCTATTCTGTTCAGTTGCGCCCAATGGTATGTTGTTCAGCAAGCACTCATTCAGTAACGGCATTATCTTTGGCCTAATTTACCCTTGATTGGAATCAAGCATGTCATCCCTCCACCCTCAGCACACCCAAGCTTCAACATTCTGGTTTCGGACAGAATTTATTTCTAATGGAGTAATTAGCGAAATAATACAGGGAAGCTATTTGGCTAAATTGTGTGGTGTGACAAATATGTTATGTGAAACTTTTTTTAAAACATTGGACCACACCTCAAAAAATACAGTTTATCTTCTCATTGTGTAGCATGCTGTTAAAGCTCTATTAGTTTAAAAATAAATGACCTTTGATGTCTTTTCAGTAAAACACTATCGGTTGTGAAACCTGCAGAAACCGTGTCATACAGGGCAGCCCCCATTCCCTTCCTAAAATAAGCCCTGTATTTCCTTTTAATTCTCCCTGGGGACTTCTTGTTATTCTGTTGTCTTTATCTAACCTTGTCAGGAAGGTCTAGATTGTTTTTTGTCATATAGTTTCTTTTTTTTTCCCAGATACTTTACAACATATGTTTATTTAGACTCCCGTCTTCAGGGTGACATGTCAACATGTCTGATTTTAATGATATTATGACTACTTCAATAAGCATGCGTCTTTTTCTGCTAGTGAAAATAAATGCAGATGATAGCATGTAGCACTTAAATCTGTAGCAGGAAAACTGGGAAAACTCTTTACATGGTGGAAATGGTGGACGTTTTTAAGGACTATATACTGTAGGATGTCTTTAACTGAAAAATGTTTCTCTTTTGCATTGCAATGAAATATGATTGTCATGACATCGATTTAAACCATTAAAAGATACCCTGATTCGACATTTATAACCAAATATACTTATAAAAACCATCAAGTAAGTTTTAATTATGTTTTTCCAGTAGGAAATAAGTAATCTCTGATTATCAACATCATCCACGTTCGTCTTTGTCTCATCACCCGAGGTAAATGTCACTCAAAGCATTTAAACACTTGCCTCATTGTCATCACTTCACCGTCCACATTAACATTGCTGCTGAAATAATCGTAAATAATTCAGTTACTTCTGATTTTTTTTTTTTTGGCTTTTTATTAGGTCATTTACACATTTAAAACTTTGTACAGAGTCACTTATCTGTGCTGACAGCCTGTATCTGTATCTGTACAAAATCAATTATTGTTATGTCACAATGGAACATAGCTATGCAAAAAAGTTGATAAAATCATGACATTACATGAGAAAAGCTAGCAGGTATTTTTTTATTTTATTTATTATGGCAGTGCAGTCATATGACAAGGCAAGGTTAGAAATGAGCCTAAATAAAAACACTTCCATGTTATTTTGGTAAAATATATTAATGTTTTTTTAATGTCATTGTATATTACTGGGGGGCACGGTGGCTTAGTGATTAGCACGTTCGCCTCACACATCCAGGGTTGGGGGTTCGATTCCCGCCTCCGCCTTGTGTGTGTGGAGTTTGCATGTTCTCCCCGTGTCTCGGGGGTTTCCTCCGGGTACTCCGGTTTCCTCCCCCGGTCCAAAGACATGCACGGTAGGTTGATTGGCATCTCTGGAAAATTGTTCGTAGTGTGTGATTGTGTGAGTGAATGAGAGTGTGTGTGTGTGCCCTGCGATGGGTTGGCACTCCGTTCAGGGTGTATCCTGCCTTGATGCCCGATGACGCTTGAGATAGGCACAGGCTCCCCGTGACCCGAGGTAGTTCGGATAAGCGGTAGAAAATGAATGAATGAATGAATGTATATTACTGACAAAAGCCCAGAACAAGAATCCAAGTTTTTTTGGATGTACTGAGCTTCACTTTCGAGGTGAATTGCTTTAGCAAATAGAAAGCATCCTAAACAACGAGAAGCATGAAAGTGTGTGAAATGTTAAATAACTTTTAGGAGCCACTTTATTACCCCTCCATATGGATAGTATATCAGTGGTATAGAGAGAGGACCAGACAAAACACATTTTGAAAACAAAGTGTGAACAGAAGATGTTTACTCAGGCTTGGCCTTCACTCAGAATCACAGCTTTGTGAAATGAAGTGCTTTTTTAATGTTTGGTCCAAGTGAACTAAAACCAATGCTTACTTTAATCTTGTGCTCTCATAATATGAAGAATTCTTTTGAGAATTTATGTGGATGGAAAAATGAATCTGAGATTTATGTAGTGTGTCATCTGTGCATTGAAAATGTCTTTGTATTTGTACAAAGAATATGAACTGCTGTTATTTGCTTTATTTTTTATTTGAATGATTTATTTACTCATAAATGGGCAAATGTTTCTGTGTACTCTGACATTCAGCTGAACCCACTTTTCCCTTAAAGTATATGATTTCCCCCCACCTTTTTTGCACCATCATAGGAGGATAATTGTACTTGAGCCAAGAGCGTATTGGACCATTAAACCACTGCCTCTCCCAGTAAAGCTATTCTCCTTTGTGTAAATGCATTGGAATTACTTTCAGGGGGCGTTACAGAAAGAATATGTGAAAGGCTACTTATTCTCCTAATGATTCTTTGTCCTTTTAAAAGTCATCAGGCTCGTTTAGAAGTGGATATGTACAGTGGAAGAGGTGCCCCCTGAGACTGAGGTCATCTCCATCTCCTCGTTCAAGGCCAGAAAGTAGGTTTGTGTGAATGGACTTCTGCCAGTTGAGGTTGTTTCGGCTGGTAATGTAGGTTACGTGTCCATTGTACAGCCCACAAGCTTCTTTTAAGTGAGTGCTGAGACTGTGTATTAGCATGGCATCCTGGGAGATTTAAAGGTGGTCACTTTTCTATTCTTAATCAGAAAAATAACTCGGAAACGATGTAAAATGTGAGTTATTGTTTAAGCATATATAATATAGAACGTGGCTGAGAAAAAAAATTGTAATCCGGACCGGAATGTTTGTTCGTGTTTACATGGGCCTCCTGTAAATCAGTTTATAGACACTACCCATTGGCTCTTCACTCCACCTTTATCTCAATCTGTTTGAATGAAAAGAGCCAGATACCAGATTTTTCTGTGAGCAAAAAATGTCATTCTTACAAAAAAATGACAAGAAACACAGTAAAACTAGAACAGTTATTGGTAATGATGTTCCATGATGTATTACTGGTGAGATATTCTTGGCGAACAGCAAAGCTGGTCCTGGCTATAATCTGTAATAATCTTTTTGGATGGCCAGGTTTACAAAATAGATTGATTAGACATATTTTTATTACTAAGAGAGCCAGTTATTGTAAAGCTTTGGATGAATCATTGTCATAGAAATGCATGTAATGCTAGCTAACTAACTAACTAAGTGTCTTTAGGAGCTTATTACAATAAAAACAGGACAGAGAAGGCACTTTTGGTCCTCCTGACATGCTACTGTAGTGTTCTAACTTTGCTAGAAATAATGCTGTACTGAAGATTGCATTGTGTACATGGGCCGGACCGGGAGGTAGCTTTGTGTAAAAAAATCTCCCGAGTGTTGTCGTACTGTACTTCTCCAACTTAGCCACTAGAGCTCCAATCTTGACTAATCTGAACTAATGCACCTAATAACTTCTGATATTTGGGTGTATATAGTTGATATGTATATAATATATTTCACAAGGATGTCTGGAAAAATATTTTTCCAGGGCGTATCCTGTGAAACTTTAATCCTACTACAGTATGTTGTCAACACCTAGATTCTGTGGTTTTAAAACTATTGCAAAAAAGAGAATTGCCAAAGAAAAGGAGCATTATGATGAAAATAGTTTCAGATCAGCACGGTTCAGGTACACACCTCAATGCTTATAAACAAGATTCCATCTTACCTGATTTCTTACCTTGAATCCAGTGGGAAACAATGCCAGGCTGCACTTCCCTGTTACAAGAGCTCTGCGTTCTTAACCAGGAACAGAAGTTCTCCTATCTCACACAGGAAACCATGCAGCTTTCTATCACTTTAGCTTTTCCTCATTTTGCCAAAAATGAAACGGTATAAACTTTTTTTTTTTTAGACTTCTGACTTCTTCTGTCTTTTGTCGAGTTTTCACGCGTTTGTGACTCCAGGCATGGGCAGGCCACAGCACTGCTCTTAAACAGTGCTGCTGAATCACTCCAATTTGCTATAATTATTCTGGGCTTTTCATCAACAGATAGCTCTAATGCAAAAAAAAAATGGCAAGACTTAGACTCTGATATCTGGGATATTTTACCCTGCGGAAATTCTCAGCTCTGTTTTTTCAGTCTGATTTATGAGCATTTGATGAAAAATGATCAAAGTGACTCTAATTTATGATCCATCAACTAATTCTTGACTTTTACCGATCATATTTAATGCTTAATTGAAAACACAAGGACAGTGTGGCCAGTGTAGAATTATTACTGAAGTAAATACAAAATGTAATAATAATAAAAAAAAAAAAAAAGAAATCAAATGAAATAAATAGCATGTGATTGTGATATATGTCCCAATAGCTGCTAAAGAGACATGCTGACTTTATTGGATTTTGCTGTCATTTTAGCCGCTTGGTGACAGTTAGTGTCCCTTGGGGCAGGTTGGTTGGTCAAATACATCTCCCAAGGTCAGTTTGAAAGTCCCCCATGCCTGCAAATGGAAAACAGTAATAAAACAGAATAAAGGGATCGTTCAAATAAACAGAATTTCTATGAGTTTTTTTTTTTTTTTTTTTACAGATGTCTGGTTTATTTACCTACTAGTCCATTTTCAGTTTGTGTGGCATAGGATGCAAGGGAACAGTGCCGAAAACCTTGGCGAATAGGTTTGTTTGAGTTTAAAATTCAAGAGGAAAGGAATCCATCTGGAGGATGAATAATTTAGATGGCTCAAGTTGGTTCCTGTTGCTGTTGTTTGTGTCTTGCTCCCCCTCCTCCCGGCAGCCCCCTGAACAGATGTGGCTCCCGAGGCTTGTTCTTCACACTCTGAGGTTAGATATGGCACTGTACATGAGGGACCACAGCATGGAGGATAGACTGACTCAAAACAAGTGATCGCACTATCAGTGCAGGGTTGCATTCTCTGAATCTTCTAGATTTGATGAAATGAACATTTTTGTGCATATGGTGTTGGTTTGCCAAGTAAGTTTGGCTTCTGGTCTTGGCAAGCAACCGTCAGCTAAAATGAAAAAAGGCATTGTTATTGATTTTTAAAATCCTGGATTTGGAGCAAAACTTCCAAAACTTCAAATACTGCATCTAATTGTAGATGTAGTATTAGAACATACTGCACAAAGCTCCCAGTGGAACAGTTTCTGATCCGTTGTCTGTGTGATATACATGTGTGTACAGTATATTAATATATACTAACCAGACGCTCAACAGACTCTAGATGAATAAGAAGCCTTTAACTGTACCTACAAGATTTCTGCACTGTGCTGCTGACACAAAATTCTATAATTCCACGAGATTTTGGATATAACGCGACGAGATTTTATAATTCCATGTGTACTGGTGTTCCTATTAAAGTGGCAATCAAACTGTATCCTATACGATTGAAAGAGCCGCAATTCATTTACTTGAACCTGAAAAGTATTTTTAGTCAATGTTTGTATTACTTTAGCACCTAAACTGTGTTCTGTCTATTATATCATATTTGAGTACAGCAACTGCTACACATTAGTCTAGGTTTCCTTGTGCTGAGAAATTACTGTGACCTGCATGGCTCCAGTTTATCGAAGGATTACAGGCTAAATTTCTGTAAAGCACAAGCATGGTAAACAAAATTGCTGAAAATGATGACAGAACAACTGACCCTGAAAATGACAAAGAAAGCAGAATGCCATTGCTGCTAAACCCGAGTTATTTCAACTGAGTTAGCCTAAAAGACTAATAACTAGCAATATTAGCAAAGCTAAAAACTACGACAAAACTAGCAAACTATCCGGAAGAGAGAAGTAAGAAGTCGGTTAATGGACCACATTAGATGTTTCTATAGAAAAGGAATGATGTTTCACAAAGACGAACTCTGGCATAAAGACTAATGCTAACACTTAACATTATGTTGTCTTATGCTGGAGGTTTATGAAACATCGCCTCACATGTAGCTCTTCACCAAACTTTTTTTTTTGTAAGAACTATTCATAAGTCTACACAGGAGTCTGGGGAAAATGTGGAATTTCAGAAAATGGACAAAATATTAGATATTATCTCAGTCACACTAAGACAATAATATGCCACGGTTCTATATTAATGTGTTATTAATAAATAGCAAGGTGTTATTAATGAATGTGTTATTCTCTGCACTAATACAGCCTTCCTTATGCACGACACATTTCTTTGTTTTTCTTTTACTTTATACAATTAACAATCTTTTACTATTCACATGGAAAGACAAGACACGTTGCATAACAACAACTCCCACAAGTCTATAGGCTTTGTGTAGGAATATGTTAAATATCACCAACTTTTTACGAACGTTTTGTTTGTTTTGTAATGTGCAAACTAAGAATTTCATTGAATATTCATAACATTTTTGAGTACAAACGAAGCCCTCGTTGAACGTTGAATTTTTTACAAAGAGAAATTTCCTTCCTCTAACAGAAGAAACTGTATAATCACAAAGCACAATACTTAACACAAGACACAAAAACCTTTTTTTTTCTTACACTGTCAGATTGACTGTTGTAAATCTTGTCTTTTTTTTCTAATTTGGATCCGATTTTTGCTTTCCATGACTCCATGAATTTGTTTATGTCTCTAACAAAACTGTTGTGTCTCTGCGTACAAGTTTCCACTAGTCATCTCGTAGATTTGCAGAGAACTAACAGAACTAACTAATATCTTATTAGTTTGTATTATTTTTTATTTCCAAACATAAATATTAATATAAAAAAGTGACCAAATTTCTATTAGTTTTATTAGTTAAACCGGTCTCCCCGAAAGAGGGACGGAACATGCTGGAAAAAAGAATAAGAGAATAAATCATAATTTTCTCTTTAATTCTTCTTTTTCTTTTTCTCTCATCTCAGTCCTCATTCAGTCTCTTCTCCTGATTGTGTTTATGCGAGGTGTGAGGCAGCATGCCTCTCTTTAAGAGGAGTGTGTGTGTGTGTGTGTGTGTGTGGGGCGGGGGTAGGGGGGGTTGGGGGGGTTTACATGGGGGGGGGGTACATGAGGGTGTTTGGGGGGGTTGATGTGACAGGCCTTTGGAATCCCAACCTCTCTCTCTCCTGGCGCCTGCACTAATCAACCCCTGTAATTTATGCAGAAAATATGATTTATATTTAATTTCACTACACTTGCATTGTTAATTTGAGATGTAATTAACGCGTCGCCACGGCAACTAATTTCTCAATGCCGTAAATTATCGCCGCCTTTTCATCAAAATTCAGTTACTTTGGCTCCTGTGTGCAATGTACTGATGCAATTAGGTTACCGGGGCAACCTGAAAGTGTTCATTTTCTTTTGTGTAATTGCAGTGAGGCAGAAGTTTTTATAACAGGGAGTCATGTTCATTTTTTTTTTGTTTTGTTTCGACAAAGAAAGCTTGCACATTTTAGCACCTATGTAAAGAGGCCTTGCTTATACTGTGGTACAACAAATATGCCCCCAGTTTCCTTTGCTGCTCTTAGTTTCTGTCTCATTACACACACACACACTCACACACACAAATGCATTAATCTGATACTTCTCATCTGTATCAGATTACAATGTTTATTTCTTTTTGTCCAGTTGATTTCTCCTTGGTGTATCAGCACATTGCACTTTACCTGGTGCGTGTGTGTCACCTCAGTTCCTTGTTCTTTTGTTCCTCATCAACTTATAATAAAGAGGACCTAATTTGCTCGTGACACATTTGGAGTCTGGGTTTGCCATCAGCTTCTCTGTCAGAAGGCGCCGAGAGGGAATAAGTTCTCCAGTGCCCAGTCGTCTCATCGTCCTCCCTCCTCCAACGCTCCCGAAACTAGCTTGCAGTGGAAATAACAGGTCATTGGCTCTTAAGCTCTGGTTAACTGAAAAGGTAATTAAATTTGTAAGCAGGCTTTTTGAATCTTCCGAGCCTGGCCAATAATACGAGTGGGGATTACAGCCATCCTGAGGCAGTGCTTGTAGTCTGACTCCTTAGCAGCGAAGACTCAGGCCTTCTGACCAGGCCAGATCTGCAGCTCCAAACCATAATTAGCTTCAGTTTATCCCTAATAGCCCTGGCACACTGATCAGCACTGATGGAGGGATATTTTTCATGCAATGCCAAGCACTTCACTTTAAATCACTTAAAATGAGAACATTGTGGTGTTTAACTCGCAGGCGCCAACGTTTTCTTACCAAACATCATATTTAAGTGCCGCATTATAAATGAAAATACTTTACCCCAAAACAATTGTCTGTGCATTTGTAGCTGCCTTTCATCATTTTAAAGGATTTTTTTTTTTGTTCTCGGCGGAATGTCCCAGCGTGTCTTACGCAGCTGTCAGCAGTAACCTCAACATATCCTTAGCACTTTGATATCTCCGTTCTGTTTGATTCTCTGTGATTTTACCAGGGGATTGACTCGCTGTATCTCTTTCTGTAAGAGGGGGAGATTTCAGGGGGAGAAGGTGTCTTATCCGGCTCCGTTGTCCCTGCTGACAGAAAACAACAGATTACAATCATTTACAGAGACAGCGTAAAGCATGAGTGGGAGGAGAGTCGGAGGCCTCTCTGGACGGGCTCCTCGGGGACGCTCTGAAAGAAAACGCACCCTGTTTAAAAGCACGGCCCTCAGCACACCGGTGACACGTTCGATTTCCGCTACGACTACTTTCATGATATTCTGTTATACGTAGACGTCGAGCTTCGAGTGACGACCAGCCTCTTCAGATGAAGTGGCTGTAGCATAATTACTGCTGCTACTTTCCAGCCTTTGATCAAATCTTGTTGTTTTTTGTGTCTGACATTCTCTCCATGTGTGTCAAACGCGACGAGCTTCTCCCTGTTTATCCATAATGCATGGTGCTTGTGAAGTGAGGGAGCCTCGGTAGCCTCTTGGGCGAGTCTGGATTATATTATCGATGTTGTATAGTGCGGTTATACGTTTATAACACCTCATCGGTCTGTCTTAAAGATGGAAAAGTTTGTGTGATTTTTATACTGATTGGACAGAAAGTGTTGATTGTTTTTCTATGTTAACCTTCCCAGTCCTTAGCTGTGTGTTGCACCGCGGTCCTGGAGAAACGTTGTCTCATTTCATCGTGTACGCTGTTGTAGCTATATATGGTTGAAATGACAATAAAAGCTTCTTGAGTTGACTCGACTTTATGATAACACCAAATTCACATGCACTTGTAAGCAGACTAACGAAGAAAAATGTACCATCATTGATATATGAAGTTTTTTTTTTTGTTTGTTTGTTTGTTTTTTTGTAAGGAGACTTTTTTAAGTCTCCAGTGTCAGTGCTTTAAGTCTATTTTCCACCACAGAAAAGTCTTTAAGAGAAATAATAATAGAGTCTGGTTTCTCGAGGCTGTTTATAGCTGAACTCTTTGATTTGAGGAAGTTCCACGAAATTAAATTAATAACTTAAATTAAATACGCAACATCTTGTTCTTGGGAAACATTTATTATCATTCCAATATTTGCTGTGGTATAAGAGGAATAAACCGCTTCAGGATGTGCTGTTACGGGAAAATAATCAACTTTAGCGTGTAACAGTCTTCTAGTCAGTCTCCTATAACAGCGTGCACTGTCATTATTCATCACAGACCATAAAAGTGTATTTTAATAAAAACCTTTACATTTCTGTCTAAAGCTGTGATTAAAGATTAATCACCTAATAAAGTTCACAAATAATCTTAAGCATTTTTGTCTTTATTTTCAAGCTGGAGTTCAGTAGATTCCTACAAAGCCATTTTTATTTGTTTTCTTAACCTTGACCCGATCGCTGGAAACAGTTTCTGTGTAGTCGAACGCAGCGAACGATACGAACGCGATAAACCTTTGATTTTATCTCTTCGAATTAAAAATAAAGAAATAAATATATAAATAAATAAAAGCACATATACAAAAAGTTTATTAAGCATGTTTGCTTATTGAAGTCTAAAGCAGTATTTGCTTTTGTCACATTTATTCCCCTTTTACCAGTGCAAGGGTCCCTGGAAGACGAGTTACCAAGGAACACAAAATTTTAATTAGTGTATTTTAATCATTCAGGCTTTTCGAGCTAATCCACAGACCCCTGAGAATTCCCAAGATGCAGCACTGCACTGCTTTACCATTTATTGTTGAGTCTATTATAATTACTGTTAGCAGGTGGGGGCTGGGAGACGTTTATTATGTTTTTCCATCTTTATTATAATTACTGGAAAAAAATGAAAGGATGCTGTTTCATTAAGTTTAGAGATGATGCCATGTTAGCCTCCTGTCCTCCATCTCACTGCGGTTTGGTGCTTTAAAGCAATTACATTCGCTTTCATTCTCTGGTATTTATACATTTGTAGATCCGTATTAAAAAAAGATAAATAGCAAAGGATTGAGAATAGGGGAAAGGCATGAGAGGGGAAAAAAAGAGATGTTCTTAATGAAGGGCTTTTCCGGGGCTGCCTTTCAAAATCCGTCTAAAGCTCTGAAATCTGTGTGTGTCTGTGTGTAAAATCCAAATGTTTCAGGATTGAATAATTGGAGCCGGATCAGAAACTACGAACAGACAGGGGGATGTGTTTTCTTTATTTACTTACTCTGCAAAAAAAGAAAGAAAGAAAAAAAAATGGAGATAAGACGTTGGAAATAAGTCTTTAATCCTTGAGCTTTGGGTGTTCTATAGGGATTTTTTTTCCCTTAAATCTTGTAAAATGGTCTATTTTTCAAGTCAGTGTTTGGATTTGTAGGCTGTTTTTTTTTTTTAAATAAATGGTTTCTGGATGTGTTTCCTGGAAACTATCTTTTACATCCGCAGCTCTAATCTGATGTCTCTGTATTTACAGGAGTCTAATTTCCATCTTAACGTACAAGATACAGCAGCATCACATAATGTCACACTCTGTCATGATATCTGTTTACTGCAAACTCGAGTTAAAAGTTCACTCCTGCATCATATTCCGAATTGAGCGTGTATGATGTGTATTTAGTGCCGAATCATGCGCCTATTTCTGTGCCCTTCTGTTGCCGACGGCTCTGTTTTTTTTCATGTTTTCATGGAAAATTCCACATGTCCTTATTAGCTGAGAAAGCAGAAATATATTTCACAGCAGATCCCGGGAAAAAAAAATAATTAATAGAGCGGCGCGGCGAGCGAAAGGCCAGCGCAAGGCAATTATAGTGTCTTTGTGAAGTGTCAGGATTTTGGAATTATAGAATCAGGCTGGACTGCCAGCGGTAATTATGGTCGAAGGAGGAAATCTCCTCACACCTTTGCTCATATTTAACAATTTTCAACTCAATTTTTAGAGCTCGGCTCTCGCCGTCCCTTGGAGGCCTACACCGATTTTGTAGGACTTAAGCATGTCTCCTGATTCGGGTCTTTAAATCATTTTTGTCTAAACTTTACAAGTCTAAAACCATGACTACTGCAGTGCTTGAGGAAGATAATAACTTTAAAAAGCCTGTAGAACAGACTGTGTGCTGACAGATTTATTATATACAGACAGTACGCTTGAACGTGATATAAGCAGAGGCTAAGAAATTTATCTAATAGCGGAGAATAAAAACCACAACGTGGTTCTGAGCGTCTTTTCCGCTGAAAAACCTTCGGTGATGCCGCTTCTGTAATCCACAGATGGCTTAAGCTAGGCCTTTGGTGGGTTGGGTTGTCTGCCTTGCAACATGTGTTGTGATGTCGATTTAAGTCTTGTTTTTACAGATTAGGACCAAAGTGATGGCTTTGGGGACTTCAGTCAGTGCTCAATCTTTGTAGACGCTTTTAAGGGTTAGCTTCGACATTTGTTATGTCTGAGGTGAGCTTGTTTAACTGATAAGCAGCTATTTGGAGTGCACATTGTCATTTGGTTAGAAGTTTAAATTAAATTGAGACGTTACGCTAGTCTTGGTTTTTCTTAGCAGTATTGAGTTTAATTGAGGTTTATCACAGGGAGGATTTGGTGCTAATGTCTTCACTGTTTGTTGTTTTCTTACTAACCTTGTTGGCAATACAATCAGGATTCGCAAATCTCCGACAGATTTTCCAGTCTTGACGTGGAATTCGGAATGTGGAGGATTACGAAACGTAAATCGCATTCAGAATGGAGCAATTTGTGATGTTAATGTTTTTCAGCTACTCTTCAGGGAAGTGAAGACAAACCCGCAATTAGTGTGTTTGCCAGCTCGAGGATGGCTCAGAAACTGTGAGCGACGTTTCACAGACAGAAACAGAAATCTCAGGTGAGATGCTGGCGACTCACCTGACAGCCTTTCCACTTCAAACATCTTCATCCCCACTGTGGAATACAGGCTCGGGATATCCCTTGAGCCGAACACGTCGAAGGCTGTTGTCTTAACCCTTAACAAAGTGATAGGTTTTTGCTTAGGCTTACAAATGATGACCTGGTGGGTAATTTAAATAAATAAATAGATAAATAAATAAATAAAAAAGCAATGGAAATTGTCTCAAAGCAGCTTTATAGGAATACAAAAATGTAGAATAAAAATGACAGCGTTTAAAATCAAGACAACGGTGGCAGATGATATAATGAAGAAACCCGGAGAGGAACCAGACTCCAAAGGGAACCCATCCTCATCTGGGTGACACCAGAAAGCGTGATTATAAATAATGTCCCTCCTACAGCTGTATGTAGACACGTGGAGTTGTGTAACCATGTGAGTTGATTGACCAATCGTCTCAGCAGGAAAAAACGTCATCTAAGAAGTCTGAAAATACAGCTTAACTAAATTCAGCTGGTGTAGAAAATAGTGAGCGCCGGTTAAAAGGAAGAAAGGAAGCACACATGTCAGAAATGAGGTGCACTCGGGCACCCGTATGACCTGCATGCTCGATTCAATTCGGTGCCCCACACTTGTGAATTCTTTATACACAAATAATGGCACGTTTGTTCTCAATTTTAATGACCACACTCTCTCGCTAGCAGAGGTCTACCCTCGCGCTCTCTCTCTCTCTCTCTTTCTCTCTCCCTCTCTCTCACTCTCTACTGTTTAAAAGACATTAAGAGTTTGACGTAGGACTATAAACGGCCATCCAGTTTGCTGGTGATGTCTCCAGCGCTGTAGCTGATATTTGGTCTGATAACCAATAAAGACAAGACCATCGAATCTTACCTGTGTTAAACCTCATTTAACTGAAATTCTGATACTTTTAATGTTTAAACTTTATACCTTCAGCTTACGACATACCTTCAGCTAAGTAACTTACTTAACTGCACGTGATTGAATAATCAGGACATATTCATTCATTCATTCATTCATCTTCTACCGCTTATCCGAACTACCTCGGGTCACGGGGAGCCTGTGCCGATCTCAGGCGTCATCGGGCATCAAGGCAGGATACACCCTGGACGGAGTGCCAACCCATCACAGGGCACACACACACACACACTCTCATTCACTCACGCAATCACACACTACGGACAATTTTCCAGAGATGCCAATCAACCTACCATGCATGTCTTTGGAACGGGGGAGGAAACCGGAGTACCCGGAGGAAACCCCCGAGGCACGGGGAGAACATGCAAACTCCACACACACAAGGCGGAGGCGGGAATCGAACCCCCGACCCTGGAGGTGTGAAGCGAAGGTGCCTGATAAATATATCAGGATATATTTATATGCTTAAATTGCAATGTTTATCAGCACCACATCACCACAGTTTTTTTTAATATAAGTTCTTGCTTCTCTTTGCCAAATATTCTATGTACTGTCCTGCATCTGTACAACAATCTGGTTTTATTCTACGTCTGTCCAAGTTCTCAGCAATAAGGCGCTGGTATTGTTGAGTGCAACATTATTTTATTATTTTTTTTGTCCTTGTAGCTTATGTTCTTGTTGTACCATTAAATTAATTCAAACAGAGAAGTACTGGAAGGCCTTAAAAAGGCTGAGGTCAGAAAAGGAGCAAAAGATGATGAGCTGTGTAATGCTTCTGGCAAAACGAGCGCATGTTTCAAATGAACAGAAAAAGAAATTGGGCTTAACTGAAACCATATGGTATCACGCTACAGAAGAGGTCTGCTTAAGAGGATCATGGCTGAGTAATAAAAGGAGACAGAGAAAGGGCACGTGTGGCGCTTTGGGTGCACGATCGGCATTCTTTTTCATTCAGAACAGGTCCTTTAAAAGACCAGTAGTGCAAGAGTGAAGCCTATTAATCAGACTGCTCAATGCAATGGACACACACACACACACACACACAGGCTTTGACGCACCATCACGAGAGTCTTAAGCCAGTGCTCTCAGAATGCTATATTTCCTATTAGTACTCTGTGTCTATAATTATTACTATTAAACCAGGCGCCCTTGTTGTACCCTATGTAATTTTGTAATTATAATTAGGATTTCTTGATCTTGTCTTTTCCCTTGTTCTTCTCGATATGACTGTGGAATTGAAATGTGTGCCTAAGTTTAATCATAACAACCCTCTGGATAAAGAGGCATACTGCACCAATTACTCTCTTTTCTCTTGACTGATACACTTTCCGAGGCTCCGGCATGACATTGTCAGGTTCTTTTCTTTTTCTTTTTTCTTTTTTTTTTTTTTTTTTGTTTAATGGAGAGCGGAATTTAAAAGACGTTTCTCTTTATTTTCACACCGTTCACCCTAATTAAATGAAATGAAAAGGTAGACTTTGAGTGCCGAGCTGTGAAACTCGGGCGGCAGATGACTTTATTTTATTGTTTAGCGTTTAGGTTTAATTCGCTCAACGTGTGCCGCTCATTTAGCCCCTTTTTTCATTTTTATTATGGCTGTTTATTATCGTTTAATCACGACAGGCTGATTTTCAACGTATTGTCCAATTGCTAAACGTAGAGTTAATATATGGGCACAAAACGTTGAATTCATTTGAGAAATGGCACACACGATAAGAGAACACTTATTTATCCGGAGTTAAACAGGCAACCTTTTATTGTCTGGAGTTAATCAGTAGGCTCTGGATGTCCGTAGAAAGAGGCATGACGGTTCTGTATTAGCACTCATAGTGTGTTTGTTCATTTGCTGTAGCTTTTCAGTGTCATATTGTTGCTTACAGACTGACTGCTTCAGCTTAAATTGGCTGCAGTGGTGACACTGATTATCCGGGCCTCAGCGAGATCTGCTGGTTAAGTAACCGTGTCTGCTTCTACAGCAGAGAGAGAGAGAGAGAGAGAGAGAGAGAGATTGGGATTATCGCAATATATTTCTCTGTAGTGAGAAAAACTAAAATGTGTTCACTTAGAATTCACTAAAGCCGCGTTCACACTGCAAGTCTTAATGCTCAATTCGGATATTTTTCTCAGATCTGATTTTTTTGTTTGGCTGTTCACATTACTTTTTAAAATGTGGCCTATATCAGATACCAGTGTGAACTGTTTGCTGTTTCGAACTGACCCGCATGCGCAAACGAACAATAACAATGACGTCACATGCAGCACGCCGTTGCGCTAAAGTTGGCGAGGTTATGGAGGAAGTAAGCATTTTCGCTTTTCTTTCTAAATGTTTGTGTAATGGCAGCACAGAGACGCAGTGTTTTGAAAATTTTTGGATGTCGAGGGCAACTTTTGATTATTTGATCCATTCTGTAGGCGTAGTCACGTTTGTGTGCGTACTCGCCGGCGCATAATTGTGACGAATGTCAATGTAGATTGACGTAAAAGTCGCATCAAATCCGCCTTGGTTGTTCACACTGCGGCCACATTGGAAAAAATCAGATTTGGGTCTGATTCAGGACCAAATATGGAAGTGGTCTGAATCTGATTTGAAAAAATCAGATCTGGGCTAGATTTGTGTGTTCACACTACTCCTGAAGAAGTCTGACCTGGTCACTTGACCCCAAAAAAATCTTCAGCTTACGACATACCTTCAGCTAAGTAACTTACTTAACTGCACGTGACTGAATAATCAGGACATATTCATTCATTCATTCATTCATCTTCTACCTCGGGTCACGGAGAGCCTGTGCCTATCTCAGGCGTCATCGGGCATCAAGGCAGGATACACCCTGGATGGAGTGCCAACCCATCACAGGGCACACACACACTCTCATACACTCACATAATCACACACTAGGGACAATTTTCCAGAGATGCCAATCAACCTACCATGCATGTCTTTGGACCGGGGGAGGAACCGGAGTACCCGGAGGAAACCCCGGAGGGGAGAACATGCAAACTCCACACACACAAGGTGGAGGCGGGAATCGAACCCCCAACCCTGGAGGTGTGAGGCGAACGTGCTAATCGCTAAGCCACCGTGCCCCCCAGTGCCACAGACTATCTAAATAATGTTGGTGATCATGCTCTTCACCTTCTTCATTAATTACCATCTTCTAAAGGCTGCTTTCAGCATGATGCACCGTGCCACAAAGCAAAGCTGGTTTCAGGAACATCACAATGAGTTTTCTTCAGTGACCTTCCAATCACCAGATCTTAATCCAGTAGATCATCTCTGGGATTTGGTACACCAGGAGATTCACAGCATGGAAGTGCATCTAAAAAAATCTGCACCAATTGTGTGATACAATCATATCAACATGGAGCAGAATCTCAAAAGGAAAGTTTCAAACATCTAGTGGAATCTATGACGCGAAGAATTGAGGCTGTTTTGAGAGCACTGGGAAGCCCTGCACACTATTAGTACAGTGTTCGTAATAAAGTCATCAGTGAATGTAGCCCTTTAAGCCCTAAGTCTACATCATTTCAGAGATAGGACTACTTTTTCAGTGGCAAGGATTAGTCTTAAACACATAAGTACTGACATTTTGCTTTTTAGAGTGAAAGTGAAGCCTCGGTGTTCCACACTGGAAATAGAAACTGTTGTAGTGGATTTGAATTCACATTACATGCATCATCCAGTTTATTACAATCACTTACACACCTGCTTATTCACGCAAATAGCTCTGTGCACCAATTCATGTAAATACAGATCATGGTGATTAACCACTCTGTCCTGCCGTGTTGAGCAGAAAAACATCTCGAAACACGTCATACCCTGAGGTGGAAGAGATACAACGGCAGAGGACCACATTAGGCACCTCAGCTTTTAGCCAAGAACCAGTAATGGAGTCTAAAGC
>NC_083478.1:6355000-6362500 GCF_030014155.1 Tachysurus vachellii | reverse complement strand
ATCGTTTTATAGACTCTATGGCAACTGTAGATCCTGGGGGTGGAGATTTGTGAGTTCACAAGGGTTAAAAAAAAAAAAGGTTTTTTTTTAACCCTTGTGAACTCACAAATCTCCACCCCCAGGATCTACAGTTGCCATAGAGTGAGATATATATATTCAAATGTTGAATCTGTGTACTGTACCAAGTGTAGACCCTAGAATAAGGACCCATAGCTACACTAAGAGCTTCATAATAATAATAATAACAATAATAATAATAATAATAATAATTCATTCATTCATCTTCTACCGCTTATCCGAACTACCTCGGGTCACGGGGAGCCTGTGCCTATCTCAGGCGTCATCGGGCATCAAGGCAGGATACACCCTGGACGGAGTGCCAACCCATCGCAGGGCACACACACACACTCTCATTCACTCACACAATCACACACTACGGACAATTTTCCAGAGATGCCAATCAACCTACCATGCATGTCTTTGGACCGGGGGAGGAAACCGGTGTACCCGGAGGAAACCCCCAATAATAATAATAATAATAATAATAATAATATGCTAAACTGTAAGCTATTTCATATACAGTCCCAGGATAAGAAAACTTTCACGATTCCATGTCAGACATCTTCATTATACAGTATTTTTCTAGAAACAAACATTGAGGAAAATCTGTATTCTTGTTATTCAAACCAGCAGTTTAGCAAAAGATCAAAATCATGTCTGTTTTCGTTAAAGAGTAAATTACTTGTTTATTTAGACAAACACTAGATCCAAAATCCCTTCATTTGTGTAGGTGTTAGAAGGCTGGAAGTATTGTACTGTTCTGTGCACCTCCCTAAAATAGCAGACGTACCGGGCTTGTAAGAAAATTAGCGAATTTAATTTCCTTGAGTAATGAAAATGTCATGCACCATTTAATAAAACTCCATGAAAAAAAGCCAACATTCCTCCCAGCGCAGATAGCTGTGCCCTGTGGATTTGAAAGTTAGACCGCCTGCCCCTTTTGATGTTTTCGCTCGTTTTTGCTTCTTTTTTCTTGATGTGATTTCAAATTAATCAGAACAGCTTCTTTGTAAATACGAAAAGGAAAAAAAAAAAAGAAGAAAGTTGTTTGGTGTCGCCCACAACTCACAGCACAGCAATTTGCCTCCGCAGATAACTCTCTCTTTTAAACCTGGAATTATTTTACGTTTATGAGTTTGTCTCATCTTCAAGGTCAAAAATGTAATTTTTGCTCTTTCAAAGGGTTATAACCTTAAAAGGGAGCCTCATCCGAGGTGATTAATGAGAGACTCCAGCATTTGATGTTTCAACGTTGACATTTTAAACTTATATATTTTTTATATGCACGGCCGGGAGGAGGGGGAAAAAATGAAGCTACGCATTCATGTGGAATAAACGGTATTGCGGAGAAGAAAGGCCGGGCTGGGTATCATTTTAATAGAACAGTTAGAGTGCAATGGTTTTTCTTGGTGATTTTTATTTGAGGTTTTTATGTGTGCGCAAGCTGATTTAAAGGCACACTAAATCATTGGGGATGGGGAGTAGTGGATTATGCATTTAATCAAGTAGCAGGCCTTGGAAAAGTGGCTGGCCGAATCACTAGGGCATCGGCTCAGGGCCCTATAACACTCCGGCTGTACTGAAAAGAACCGTACTATTTCCACCTGCCTATGAGGTGAAATAAACAGACTTTATACTTGACTGTAAGAGAGTGCTGCACTTGCAGATTTAGTGCGTGATTTCCAGCATTTCCACATGCATATGCAATCCCATGCTTGGACAAAGAATGGAATTGAATCCGATCGTCTTGTTCATAAAATCTCCTGAAAGGCCAGATTTGTTTTGAAGAAGCTCAGAGAGTTCTTGCAGGTTGCAGGATGCACAATAGCCTATTGAGATGGTCGCATCGAAAGCAATTTTACGTGCGCAGGTAATAAAGCTCGGGAAATGGAAAGCATAAGAATGCTTCAGTTAGCCATAAAGGCTTTAGAGTGATCTCGCATTCACACCCACAGCCCTGCTGTCATCCCGTCTCTCAGCTCCGTCACTCAACAATCACATGTTCGGAGGCTCTAATGGAGACAGATATACGTGTGTGTGTTTGTGTGTGTGTGTGTGTGTGTGTGTGTGTGTGTGTGTATGAAGCGGGGGGTGTCAAAGCCAGAAACGGCATGTGAGAACATGCAGTCCGGTGGTGTTGGGAAAGCAAGCTGGCACGTGCACAGGTGGAGCAGTGGCGTACTGTTTGATTTCCACCGCCTGGAGCTTAGAAAGGAGTGAGCGAAAGGTAGGCCAAGCATACACACACGACTTAGGGCCAGTGACGGCACTGTGTTAGCTGTCAGACTTCAGACGAAACTCAGCTCTGCTTTTCCTGTTCATAAAACATCCCCATTATTGCTGGCCCATTGAAAATTAATATGTGCTTAATGCTTGATGACTTGCATTTTCCTGAAGGACCACAAAAGCTTTTAGCTCACTGGTTAATTTATATGTGACAGTGTTCTGCCTGACACTGCTGTAAAAATGCATGATGGCTTTATCGCAGACGAGCGTTCACGATTTGCTGGAAAACAACAGAAAGTTCTGGTGTGAGGACGAGAAAAAGCCGGTCTTTACTCGGACACTACTCGATCGCATAGATAATATGTATATGTAATAAAGCTTAAGAATTAGGCATTGAGCAAAAACAGTAAATAAATAAATAATAAGTTAAACAAACAAACAAATAAATAAATAAATAAATAAATAAATAAATAATACGGTATCAGGCAGTACTAATTGAGAACAGTTATGAACTTGAGTGTTGTTGATGAAGTTGAGGAATAACCAAACCATGCTGACCCTGCCTGCATTTTAACTCCCCTCAAATATAAAAATATATATATATATTAACAAAGAAAAAACAAAAACCAACCCACTTTATTTTGTTTAGGCCACACCCACTTTTTTAGCTGCATTGTGTTCTACTCCTCATGGATGCGTTTCCAGTGTCGAGGGGAGGAGTCTCTAGTGTTAGAGGGGAGGAGTTTCTAGTGTCAGAGGGGAGGAGTTTCTAGTGTCAGAGGGAAGGAGTCTCCAGTGTCAGAAGGGAGGAGTTTCCAGTGTCAGAGGGGAGGAGTTTCCAGAGACAGAGGGGAGGAGTTTCCAGAGTCAGAGGGGAGGAGCTTCCAGTGTCAGAGGGAAGGAGTCTCCAGTGTCAGAGGGAAGGAGTCTCCAGTGTCAGAGGGGAGGAGTTTCCAGAGTCAGAGGGGAGGAGTCTCCAGTGTCAGAAGGGAGGAGTTTAAAGAGTCAGAGGGGAGGAGTCTCCAGTGTCAGAGGGGAGGAGTTTCCAGAGTCAGAGGGGAGGAGTCTCCAGTGTCAGAGGGGAGGAGTTTAAAGAGTCAGAGGGGAGGAGTCTCCAGTGTCAGAGGGGAGGAGTTTCCAGTGTCAGAGCTTTCTGTTATGTAAGTTTTCTGACACGGGAATGTCTTCATGACAGGATTTCATACTTTCCAGTTGACATGACAAGCAGAATTTGTCTTACTAACTTCAAGACGAAAAGAAATCCAGAATCAACTGTTCATGGCTTAACATGTAATAACAGAAACACTTTTTTCTGTTTTCTAAAGGTAACTATAAATGGATAAGAAGTACAAATTTTATTAAATAAATAAAAGTAGTTAGGATTAACAAACTAAGATTAGAATGAAGAATGAAAGACAACACACCTGACAGAACATTGCACATGGTCTATTCTCTAGATAGCAGGTGTCAGTTACCTGTTTGTGTTGTAGTTCCTCTGAACGGCTTCTGTACTTATTATAATTCCCACAGCTCACTGCTGAGATTTGGGCCATCGGACTTGTTCCTCAACCTGTTTTAGCCAAACCCAACCATTTTTATTATGTACTAATCATAGAAAATAATCATGGAACATTCATGGTGTGTAAACTGTGGATATAGGGGGATGTGGTACTGTACCCTAGTGGTTAAGGTGATGAACTATTGATTAGAAGGTTGTGAGTTTGAATCCCAGGACCACAAAGCTGCCACTGCTGGGCCCCTGAGCAAGGCCCTTAATGCTCAGTTATATTAAAAAAATGATAAAAATGTAAGTTGCTTTGGTTAAGTCTAAATGATATAAAGTTTGTTCATCAACTCCATGTGTTCATGGAGTGCACCATCATTTGTATAAGGTGGTCAAACTGCTGAAAGAAACCATCATCCATTTTTAAAATGGCTTTAAAAATAAACATTGTATCTGGCTAGTATTTGTATTTGTTTTCTTCCGCTATTTGCTCCGGTGGGGGATTAGAGCTGCCAGTCATGCTGAGTGACAGCTCTCAAATCGCATGCTTTCAGCAAAGTGGCTGATTTTTGTCAGGCCTTGTCAGCGAGACAGAGCGCCGTTATCAGGAGCACCTTGTTTGGAGACGCGCAAAACCGCTAAACCCGCAATTCATGGGAGATCTGTTTACAATCTGCGGCAGCCTCTGACTGCTAAGCAGGCTGCAGTGATGCACCGGCGGCTGCTCCGAGGAGAGGAGCTGAGTGATTACCGCAGCCGTGCCGAGAGAGCGTGTAGACCAACAAACATTGCTCACACACACACACACACACACACACACACACACTCTCTCTCTCTCTCTCTCTCTCTCTCTCAGACAAAAACAGAGAGCTCCATCAGAGCTCATTCAGGCACTCTGTCCCTGGGCTGGTAAAAAGATGGTAAAGATTTATTAGTTAATCTGTGCTGGAAAGTTGGAATTCCCAGGATCCACAGTGACTGACCAGGATCCTGAAAAGGTTTCTAAAGATTGGTTTGAGACAATGTGCAATAGTACATCTGGTCTCTGGAGTCAAAAAAGTTTAAAACAAAAATTTTAACATTCTGAAGCTCTAGGATTTTGCAGGTAGACGTAGTGTGTGTGTGTGTGTGTGTGTGTGTGTGTGTGTGCGTGTGTGTGTTGTACTGTAGGTTTACAGCACATAAGTTTTTCATAATCAATTATATTTTCAACATACTATTATAGGAAACTAATCAGTGACAGGGTTGTGTATTGTGGCGTTATAAATTTAAATTCAATTTTATCATTAATTAAAAAAACAACCTTCTATTCTATTACATAATATTACAAATTGTTCTTTATTGGTTATCAGCCATTTTAAAACTGGATGATGGAAAACAAAACCCTGAAGATTTTCCCATGTAGGAACTCTGGTATCTGTGCTTCTGACTGTTACAGAGCTCTGATTAGAGATAGTGTTTTAATAGAAACCTTCTGAGCTGTTACAGCAAACGAATCAACACTTTCTGACCAATCGGAATCAAGCAAATCGAATCGACAGTGTCGTTTTCTAAAGCTGTAAAGTCTTCTATCGCTGTGATGCGTTGTATTCGTCGGAAGCTCGCTTTATTAATATATAACACACTGTTAGTAACAGTGGCTTTAACAATTCAATCTGAATTCAGACAGATTCATTAAAACCCAGGTTCAATTTATACCCTTTTACCCCAGTAAAAGAAGATAATAACGAATCTACTACATCTGTTATTTAAAATATTCAGTTTCTCATCACAGGAAGCTTACATAAAAAGGAATTAGGCGTAAATATCGTTAAGTGCGAATTAAGTGTATATTAAAGCATAAAAATAAATATTAGTAATAAAAGGAAAATGAAAAGAGGTGACAGTGAAAAAGAAAAGAGAAATTCGTTTTTACTTCACTTGGTTCTGTGTAGGAGATGTTTTATTTACCCCAGCACACACCGAGCGAGAGCATTGCTAAGAAACGTCTGTGTACCGCATCTGGGACTTTGATATATATTACGGCTTTGTAAATAAATCCACACAAAGTGGCAAGGGGAGAATTTTATCTGAAATGTGGTATTTAGGAGATTCGGAGTGAATGATGATATGTGACAATCAGTCACAGCAATTAGTGTTGCTGTTAAGAGGCCTTTTTGTTTTCTCTCACCCATACAGAATGTCACAAATAAATCCTCACTTGCATTTGCATATTAATTGGATCGGAGACGTCAGGCATCTTTCATTAAGCAAAATGATCTGCATATTTGGAGACATAAAATAGTTTATTTCGACGTGGGAAAAAGAAGTCATTGAAAATTGACCGCGCCGTGGATGGAGCTTGACATGTTAACCCGTCGTGTGCTGGATGTGACTGGAGACTTTCCTTTTTATGCCAAAAAAAAAGCTCTGAGTTTCTGAGGGAATTGGGCTTTGTGAGTTAAAACAATAAAACAAAGCCGGGCACCAAACAAGACGTTTCCCGTGTAGCGTACGGACTTGAGTTCAGCGGTGATTAAATATGGTTTTTAGATGGTGTTTGCACAAGAATGGCTGCTTTGTCCTTCGTGTGGAAATGTATACAACTAATGTTTGAGGAAAAGCCAGGATCATTTCAGGTTATCTCAGTACTTTGGCTACAGGCTGTCTCACGGTATAACATCTTACTGTATATGTAATCATATAAACACTGCACAGACTCACAGAATTGGGAAGATTTATGACTTTATAATTAAATGCTACACGATCTATTTGCACGGCCGTTAGATTTTTTCCCGCTGTACTGTACTACTACACGAGCTTATAAATGTGTCTGTCAGATAAAAAGCAAATATGAGCAAGGACTAATTCGAGATGGCAAGCCAGCGAAGACCTGGAGGGAGCCGGGAGTCGAACGTGTCGGGATCTTTGCGCGTCGGTGTAGCCGTGCTTTGTTTGCTGTCGTTCTGAAGGGAAAAATCGACATCGGTGTGGTTCGATATGATTAAGGCAGGGGGAGGACGGTAATGGAAGGGCTGTGTATCGAGGGGTCTACATGGTTAGGGGCTAGACTTGTGAATAATTTGATTAGGTTGCAGGGGAATATATCTGAAGGATTATGTAAATGGACTTGCCCCCATGCCGAATTCTTTTGAACTCCTCAGAACTCGCATCTGCTGGGGTCGGCAGCCAGACAGGACGGCTTGCCTGCGCCGCCGCTGATTCCTCTGTGTTTCCGTGAAGTGTTTAAAGGTCATATCGGGAACAAACAAAATTGCCCCTGATAGAGCTGAAAGGGCTTCTGTCATAAATGGCTCAAATTTATCTTTTGTTGATTAAAAATGAATGATAATTGTGAATGCATAAACATTCACGCACCAAAGATTGGGGTTTAATGTGTTTATTATCCCATCATAATTAGTCTTCATAGCCTAGGCACTAACATTCTGTCTAAGCCACATACACACACACACACACACACACACACACACACACAAACAGTAGCACACACTGCGTATTTTCCAGGCATTTTCTAGCCTGCCGTCTCACCCGTCTTGATTATGAGATTTTTTTCCCCCTTGGCCTTATTTGGTATATTTCTGGGTGGGGATGTGTTTGTGTTGGACTCTATGGCAACCAAAGTCAAGGTGACCAAGACCATGTTGAACACATTAGATTAGCTGAACACAGACGCAGAGACAATGCAGCCTGCACAAAACACAATTTATCTG
>NC_083478.1:6337500-6350000 GCF_030014155.1 Tachysurus vachellii | reverse complement strand
GTGCTCCTGTGGCCTTACGCTACAAGTTTCCCTTTGATCCCGATTTCTTTTCTTGTCCTGATATGTTTTTTGACCTTCTAAAAAGGAACAGTAAGTTTCGACCTCATTAATAAAAGAAAAACAAAAAATAACAAAAAAAAAAAAAAAAAAAACAGAAAAAAACAATAGAATGGCCGGAAGAAGGAAGTCACATCGTATCAAAGGGAGATTAGAAACTAAAGAAAGGGCATTAAAATTCTCCTTGTGGGGAAAAAAAAAAATAAAAGAAAGTTTCAACACTGAAATGACAAGCTCTCTGAATATCCTTTCTATTTTTCGATCTGGTTTCTACCCGTCGGCTGATATTTGTTAGCTTATTAACTCACACAGCTGTATTCCGGTTGCTCCTGTCCATTAAAACCCCTGACTAACTTCAGTAGCAGCCTTTTTTTGACTCTGTGCTGCCATGTACTTGTTGACAAATATGTGGCACTCCTGCAAGAGACACACACACACACACACACACACACACACAGCACATTATCACTCACTCAAAATAACCCAGAATGCCGGTGGTCCCATATTAGGTAATGCAGCTCTACTAGAAAGGAAGTGAATGAGAAATTTATTGACAAGCCGGTGTTAGTGCGGCTCTGCAGGAGGAACAGCGTGACCTTCAACTCGGGCCTGCACAAAACCGGCACTATATCACTTACCAACACAAGCCTGGGTGTCAAAACAGACTAAAAACATGTACAGCCTTGAGTAGTGATTGAGTTTTTAATAAAATCATGTCTATCCTGACAAGGCATCCATGAGTCATTGTGTGTTTTGGAGGAGTTTCTACTTTATGAACGGAGATTTCACTCAAATCCTATTTGCCATTCTCAGTGCTTCATGTCTGTGTCCAAACTTCTACACAACATCGATAGAGAGAGAGAGAGAGAGAGAGAGAGAGAGAGAGAGATGGATAGATGGATGGTTGAATGTGGAGAGAGAGAGAGAGAGAGAGAGAGAACTTTATTGTCATTGCATAGTACAGATACATAGCAACGAAATGCTGTTATGCTGTTTAGCATTTACCAGAAGTGCAAATAAAAGAAAATGAATAAATATGTAAAATTTTTTTCTATAAATTTGGTTAGCAAAATGAAATGTTTTCCATATTTTACCTCTTTTAACTGATGCACAGTTCTGTGAAAACTACTGATGTTAAAACATGGACGCATTCACAAAATTCTTACATGTACACAAAAAAAGGGAAAAATACTCAAGTATTCCCGAAAAAAAAAAAAAAAAATTTAAATACAATTTTAGTAATACTTTTGGAAAAATGTCTTCCAAAAAAATAAAGAAATAAATAAACAAATAAGTAAGTAATTAAGTAAGTAAATAAATAAATAAAATGAAAAGTAAATTTTTTTTATTTCGTTTTGGTGATTCTTTTTAATTACTGGACATTTTTTTTCACAACAGCAGACACATGGCTTGCTGGCTTGCCTGTGGCTTGTTCTGTTTATATTTTAAAATATTTCAAAATATATATGACAAAGATTAACCAAACGTCTAACCAATACCAAGAATTTGGATTTATTTATTTTAAATTCATTTCTTCATAAAGATTTCAAACAAACCTTCATACATCTGCTGACTGCTTAGAGTCAGAGTTCGTTCTGTGGATTGTGTTCACTGGACTTCCAGAGATAGCGTTGTCTTTTCTACTGCCTCTTACTTGAATTTTGTTCTATTTTTATCGCTATTTTTCTCCTTGAAAAGGAGCAAAGAGAGGGTGGGAGGCGGAGCTTGGCGTCCCGGCCCCCTCTTTATGGAAAAGTGACACTCTGCCTTTAAAAAAAAAAACTTTTGAGCGGGGAGATAAGGAATTTAGTGGCTTTATCAGAAATGCCTCTGTTTAATTTAACAGGGTGAGGCACTTAGGTTCTGGCACCGGCCTCTTGGCCCTAGTGATAAATTTGCAAGAAAGTGGAAAAAGCTCAGAAGCTTGAGAACAGATTAGTGGGTTACAAATATAGAAGTGACACTATTAGTCAGGTGCTCGGCTCAACAAGTGGCCAGCTCTGATAGGAGTGTGTGCTGGAGGCTGTGCTGCTTCTGCTTCTGCTGCCGGATTGATTGCAGTGTCAGGCTGATTGGAGCAGTGAGGCATGGACCGTTTGTGTTTCCTATAACTACTGACCTCGTCTCTTCCTGCTCTAGGCTCTCGTTCTCCTTTCCTCGTTCTCCCTTCCTGCCAGCTTTTCTCCCTCCCTCCTCCCTTACGCTCTGCAACAGTTGGTGTGTGTTCATCTTGGCTGCGCTCCATGGTCTGTTTGATGTGGTTTGCAGAAGTCCCGATCTACAGTCCCTGGCCACTCTTTCTGTCATCGGTAGACCTGCTGTCTCTTCAGCCTCCATTGACTCCGTTTAACCTCCGCCTACCTACGGCACGTTTAAACAGCTGCTCGCCTCCATGCTCCTCTCTGGAGATGAGAAGAGTGTTATTGTGTCATTCTTCCAAGCGCCAAGTCGGTGTTTGCTGTAGGATTCCAGTTTTTTACAGACTCAGACACAGACTCTTTGGCTTCCAGATTTAGACCTTTTTCACAACAAACACGTGTTGTGTTCTAAAATAAAGTGTTTGTGTTGGGATGTGGCGGGGCTAATGATGATGTCCCGAATCACTGAGCCAAATCAACAGCTGAATTTCTGATTTTCAGCCATAAATTAGCCACGTATGCTGTTGTTGCTTTTGAACCATACAGCACTAGGTTGCATTCCTCTCGGAAGATGTGAAGAGCATGCTGTATTTTCCATAAAGAGAGAACGAGAGAGAGAGAGAGAGAGAGAGAGAGAGAGAGGTACAGCAGAGACAAATGACCCTGCACGAGTCGGTGTTGATTCAGAGGACTGTGCTGAAGAGAGGCAGTGACCCTACA
The DNA here is from genome assembly GCF_030014155.1 of Tachysurus vachellii. Classification (NCBI taxonomy): domain Eukaryota; kingdom Metazoa; phylum Chordata; class Actinopteri; order Siluriformes; family Bagridae; genus Tachysurus; species Tachysurus vachellii. The sequence continues at coordinate 6,347,085 of NC_083478.1, read as the reverse complement.
TGGGCACCTTTCCTGCCTATACCAGCACGTATAAGGTAAACTGATAGGCGAGTGAAATATCTCCCACTTACACAAAAGAAGGCAGGCTGGAAGAGGGCAGACAGGACGGATATGGATTTGCTCACAAAGCCGATAAGGTCTCGTTTTGGAAATAAATAGTCTTTGCCAAGAACATTCAGTCATGCTAAGTGGAAGAGAAGCTCTAGTTCACAGCGGCTGCATACAGTACTGGACCATCTAGTCCCAGGAAAACGATATTATTAAAACCTGCAGTTGGTCCTGTCTGTTTGCAGGGAATCTTGCTGAACTATAGACTTATTCGTAATGAGACTGTAAAGGTATCCAAGCAAATTTGTCCATTGTGCATTTTTGGAGTAGAATAAAGTACTTTATTAATCCTCAAGGGGAAATTTGGTGTCACAATTTACTAGCCACAACACAAGAGCACGATGGAGGACTAGGACATAAGACTAGGACGTTAAGTGCACAATAAACACACAGAAAAAAACACCAATATTACAGGTTGTACGTTAGACGTGTTTTATCGAAGGCGGTACAATAATACTTGATTTTTTCAAATTAAAATAATTAGATTTTATGTAGCATCCAAACACAGAATGGGACCTCAGTCCAGTGTAGGGCTTACAAACTCAAATTAGAGTAGACAATCTGCCTACTTGGTTGTTTTTTGAGCTGGGAGGAAACTGGAGAACTCCACTGGAGGAAAGCCACAGACTCACAGATTCCTCACAGACATTATCTCAAGCTCAGGAGTGATTTGAGGACCCTGGGGTTGTGAGGCATCATAGTTTCTTTCTGCCCTATGAACATCTACAACAAATAAACATGTATTCATCACACAGAGCTGTACAAGAAGACATTGTGGAGATTAGAGCAGAGAGACGAACCGCGTTTACTTTAAACGTAAACGACACACCAGAAAGATTTTATAACCTTGTCTCTGAAGACAGAGCTGAAGTCATTTTATATATAACCCCGTGTCTGTAATGTGAAACAAAAATAACTAGTGTTAGAAATCTCACACTTCATGTTGTTGGTACACACAAACCTTCCCTCACTGATCCTGACTGATGAAGGAAGTTTGTCTTTTTCCATAAACATTACTTAGATTTCCATTTAAGATGGCTTAAAGATGGCGATTTAAATAAATACAAAATTAAAAAAAAAACCACGAGAGAAAGGTCAATGCAGCATGTGCGAGTAACGAAAGAACAGAATTTGAGAATGAACTCGAGATCTGGATGGACGTGTCAAATATGTGATCTAACCGAGGAGGAGATCTCACTTTCCTTTAAAGTCAGGTCCGAGTACAGGGTGTGATAACTTGTGTGTAAACACTCACGGCTGGCCCTTGGGCGCTGTCCAGGACAGCAGGACTCTCAGTTTCAGGGCCAGGCGGAGATGTACATGGAGCAGACACTGCTGTCACATCACGCTCACCTACTTGTATCAGCCTGCAGCTACACATGCCACCATCATCTGCCTCCTGCATGCCAGCCCCCAATACACTAGCACACACACACATACACACACATACGCATACATAGACACACACACTCACACATGCACACACCACATACACACAAACACACATACACACATATGCACACACATACTTCTTTCCTTATCTTTTGCATTTAAAAAAAACACAACCTTTGACACTTTTTCATTGTAACTTTGAAAAAATGTTTTAAACTCATGGTATCTTAAGTATGTAACCTAGTGAGTCAGCATTAATGTATTTAATGTTAGAGATTTAAGCACTTACAGTATGTACGTCACTCTGGATAAGGGCGTCTGCCAAATGCTGTAAATGTAAATGTACATACGCGTACACAGACACACATACACACACCACACACATACACACATACAGTACGCGTACACAGACACACATACACACACCACACATACACAGACACACACACACTCACTCACACACACATACACACAAATACGCACACATACGCATACACACACATATACACACACACACACACACACACAAACACACATCTAGGTAAGGAATTACAATTATGGAATTACAATTAAATTGCAGGAAATTTGTATACAACATTCCCACATACACACACACACACATACTGTACACACACATACTGTTTTGTGTCTTCAGTTCTATGATGTATGATCCAGCTGCACTATTGGTGTGGAACAATAGTGTTCTAATCTATCATGGTGGTGTCACTGGATTTGAGGAAATCTTTTAATTCTTGCTCTGTTCAGTTATGGCCTAAAAACTCCCACGGACACCATAAACTGATGACACAGGAGAAACTTTTGATTTGCGAAAAAAAACATTTGTTTGACGGTTTTTATTGATGCCACAAAAAATTTTAACCTTACAAAATAAATGTTACTGTAAGGACCCTCGTGAGGAAAATAAGTCACAGGAGCCCATCAGTACAGATTAAATTCAGTTAAATATTAAGCACATTATTTAAACACGCAAGATAGTATTTTTAATATTTAAAGATATAATTTCGTTTAATCTATCTTTGCAAAAAAAAGTGTTTTTATTAAAATTGTTATTATATTCAAGTTGACATTATTTATAGTCTCTACTTGTTTTGAAGTTAGCATTTTAGATGAACTTTATTTAGTATACTGTAAGTAACAAAAGGCCAAAATAATATAGAAAAAAAAATTATACAAAAAATTATAATAACGTTAATAAGGATTGGTTGTAATTTCCATAACTGTAACAAAATCACCAAAAGTGGATGATGTTCTTAAGGTCCTTCGGACCCCACTTTGGACACCATGGCTTTAGGGATACAGACTGATAATTAAAGTTGGAGAGTCACATGATCATTAAGCTTAGTCAGGAGATTATTATTTAATGACGCTACAGTGGAGGAGATCATATTAACGTTGTTATGTTTGTTATAGTCAAGTTGTTATAAACTATAGAAACTATAGTCTAATTAGGCACAAGGTCTGATGTTTAATCTAAACTTCAGTAACTTAAAAGCAAACACAAAAAAAAGTTTAATAAAATTCACACAGGAGCTGATCATTTGAAAATTTGAAATAGACATTTATTGCAATTGTGATATTGTCATATTTTGAAATTAAAGCATGAAACAAATAAATACAAATGTACAATGTTCGCCTAATGTGCCTGATATGTAAACATTTCAATTAATAAATCTGTAAGACATGGGGTTGATATTTATTTATTTATTTTTTTTTTAATCGAACCTTTTGTTTGTTAGATTCTTTTTGTTTTATTTGCTTTCTTTTATTTATTTATTTATTTATTTATTTATTTATCATACCTTCTGTTTGTCTGCATAATAATTTTTAGTTAGTTAGATTTTTCTTGTTTTATTTCACTCTTGCTTTCTTTTTTATATTTATTTGTTTGTTTGTTTGTTTGTTTGTTTGTTTATTAATGATTTAATTTTGATTTATTTATAATTAATTTTATATTTTGTAATTCCCAAAAAGGCATCAGAACTTTGAAGACATATTTTGAAGACATTACTCTAACATCATTACTTTTTTTTTAAAGGAATAAAAAAAAGATTATGTTTTGAAGACATTACTCTAACATCAATACTTTTTTTTTCTTTTAAAGGAATAAAAACAAAATGATGTTTTGAAGACATTACTCTAACGTACGCTTTCTAGCACTTCCGTGCGAGTGTAAACGGAGCTGGCAGCGGTGCTGGTGAGGAGAAAACCACATGGATGGTGGATAATGAACCCATTACAGTTCATCACTGCCACAAATGTGCACTTTGCTTTTTGTGTGAAAGTGTAGTTTGGGTATTTTATTATAGCAACCCAATTTTCCATCACATAACCATCAGCATTATGAGAGCATGGATTTCTAAATTAAATAAAAAAAGACTGCTGTCCTTTTTGTCCTGGCTTTCTTTCCTTTCCTTGTTTAGCGACGTTTAGTTTCTTACAGATCAACAGCCAGAAGAAGTGGCTTGGATTCAGAAAGGATTTTTAACTGAGGCCAACAGGGTGAAGCTTTTAAACCTGATTACTTATTAGGCAAATTCTCCCTTATTGAGTATGAGAATTTTTTTTGCAAATGTATTTAAATGAGCAAAGCCTGATAAACGAACAGTGGTGCCGATGACTAATTAATTGAATAATTAATGAGATGTATGCCTATTAATAATGCAGCTCTGTATTGTCCTTCAAATAAATGTTTTTTTTTCCCACAGTCTAAAAATAACATCTTAATAGATTTCTAAAATGTAAAGCACTTCAGATTGTGCCTTTTTCTGAGTGATTACAGTGTTATTAATTAATATTTAAAATATTTTAATAATGAAGGATGTGTGTAGGGGGATGGAGGGGGGGGGAGATTGGGTTGGGGAGCTGAGATGGAGCCCACACATGCAGTGAGTGACTGTGAGTGTAAGTAGCTGATCTGTCCTCACTCACAGCCCTGCGTACTGACACAGTTCAGGCCCTAATACTTGTCTATTCCGATTAGGATTAGTTGGTGTCAGAGCCACTGAGAGAGACGAGGGCTGATAATCTAATAAATCGAGATAAAAAACACAGAGATTGGTTTACCGAGGAGCAGGATTTAGAGCTAGGCATCTCGGAGCGACGCGGGGATTAGGCAAGCTTTTGATGCTGCTCTGTGCAGGCAGAGGCCCGGCCACATGAACAGAGGCATGCAGGGAGAGAGAGAGAGAGAGAGAGAGAGAGAGAGAGAGAGACATACTCAGAGAAACCAGTACAGCTAGCCAGGGCTTTATTTTGCCGAATACACAGGAAGTTTAACTGGCAATGACAAGGTCATGGTAGGCCCCATACAAAAAGGCTTTGTTCCATAGGCAGATTAAACGGCTCTTCCCCAGTTTTTACACTTTTGGATCATGTCAGACATGTTGTGAGTTAATCCGGACCAGAGAGGAAGCATTAGAGAGAGAGAGAGAGAGAGAGAGAGAGACCGTGCGAAAGAGAGAGAGGGAGAGGGAGGGAGGGAGAGAGAGATTTTTTGCATTATTTTAGTTATAATTCATTAATTAGATTATAATTCCTAAAATAGATTAATATAATTCACTTTGCATTATATATATATATATATATATATATATATATATATATATATATATATATATATATATATATATATATATATATATATATATATATATATATAATATTATTATTATTATCATTATAACTTATAGCTTGCTTAAACTGCTGTCTGTCTTATATTTCCGTTACTCATTGTAAAGCATCTGGTTCAGTCATGTTTATTATTCTTAAATCTGTATTGTACATCCCTGATACATAGGTGACACTTTTGTGTAGTAAAATGGATTTTTACTTCTACATGATTACTGTTATTTTGTAAACACACAGAAACATCTATTCTATTTTTGGCTCCCAGCTTGGCAGCATTGTGTAAGTGAGTGTGTGAGTGAGTGTGTGTGTGTGAGTGTGAGTGTGAGTGTGTGTGTGTGTGTGTGTGAGTGAGTGTGTGAGTGAGTGAGTGAGTGTGCGAGTGAGTGAGTGTGTGAGTGTGTGAGTGAGTGAGTGAGTGAGTGTGTACAGTATGTGTGTGTGTGTGTGTGTATATAATAACAATAATCTATAATAATAAGACATTTTGTTAAAAATTGTTAATATCCTTTGGACTCTGTAGACTTTTGGGACACACTGTATAATTAGTGGATCTGTGGCTCTGTCTAATCAGATATAACTAAAGTGTCCTCTCTATTGAACAGAAAACACAATCCCTTTAAAACCGAGAGTAAAATTTGTATGATTAATAAAGAGCAATGTGCTCGAATGGTATCCATGACTACAGAAAGTTTGTGTTTGTACACGATGTACACTTTTCCTGCTCTAACTGGTGTGTTGCTGATTTTGTTGAGCTGTACAGTAATGGAGGAGCGTCTGTTTCACTCTTCTTTGCGTTTTGCTAACGTCGTACACTTTGTGTGTTGGCTTCGCATAGCCATGGCAGCAGGCCAGGTCTGGGCATGTTGGAGGACTCTGTTTCACTTGGCTCTGCAATGTGCTTGGTGTTTAGAGCATTTCTCAAAAGAATTGTCAGTGTATAAGAAACTCACGTCGCTGCTCAGAGGACTGTTCAATGTCAGCGTAAAAAAATAAAATAATAAAATATTTAAAAAAATATTGTTTATCATGTCTGTGGAGTTAATAAACTAAAATATTCGATTACTAACATAAAAACCTGTAAAAATCATCATTTAATTTTATTTATTTATTTATTTATTTATTTATTTATTTATTTAGAAATAAAATTTATAACCAGAAACAGTTCATCATCCTCTACATATTCAGTAGTTAAAGATCCGCTCTGGGACTGAATATATTTCTGCCGCTCATTTTGATCATTTTTGATTATTTTGATTGAGTCCATCTTTCTCAAATTGACTTTATTACTCTTATTATAAAGAAATGAATTTGAAGCTCGACTAATAAAGGCTGTGAGAGGCTGTGCAGCCAACCTCTGGCAAAATACTTTTTTCCCTTTCTTGGGAGACATTTAGCAATATCATTTGGTAATTAACAGGAAAACGAGAGAGAAATAGAAAAGCCAATTACCTCTGTGAGGTAGCTAAAGGCCATTTTAAACTGTGTGCCCATGACATAATAATGTTTATGGTAAATATTATAGTTGGAGTCAGAAAGAGCCTGGCGTGAGAGAGCGATTGGGGGGAAAAAAGGCATCAATCTGAGCCTGAGAATAATTTATTAAGATCTGAGATGCACCAATTATGTGGAAAGGACCAAAAAAAAAAAAAAAAAAATCAGACTCTCCAGGAACCGCATACATGATTGCAATCTTGATTAAATCCCCCTGGATCTAATGAGTTGATTTTCTGCTGTTAATATTGCATTGGCTGATGATGGATTTGTTAAGATAATGGAACGAAGCTAAAATATAAATGACTCCCTGTCAAGGAGCAGATTTTTGTCATTTTGTGTCTGACACCTTCAGTGCCGGGGATTTGCTGAGGCCTTTTGAGACAAGACTGACCAGCTGTGGAATACTGATCGTGTTGTGGAGTGCGGCGTCTTCCTTTACTCACAAGAAATATGCCGTTTTCGTGTTTTGTTTTGATTTTCTCTTAAGCTAGAATAAAGGGTAACTTCTCAGACTTAAAACTACTTTTTTTTTTTAAAGGCCCAGGTTGTAATGATCTATCTGTGAGTTGAAAATGCTGTGAATTGGCAACCGAAGGCCAGGACTTACAATAAACTGTTTGTATTGACTTGTTTTTAAAGATGAATAAATGATGAGGTCTGTCTTGGGTGCAGATCTGGCCTGCTTGGTCTGTCTCACATTCTTTTAAATGGCCTGTCACTTAGGTCAACAAGACGGCTGGAATTTGTGCTCTGTGCCATATTGATCACTTTTCATACATGAGTAACACGAGTGGTTTGCACAGCAGTGTGGAGGAAACATAATGCAAAAAGCATTAATAATCATACAGGATACTAGACTAGGGATTAGTGGAGGGTGCATTCATACACACCCACACACACACACACACACACACACACACACACACACACACACATGCCGGGAGCCCTTAGCTAGAGATCATGCATCATAAGAAAGTCGAGGTGGTTATGGTAACACAGCTAATCAAACATGTCTGTCAAGACCTATCTGGTTAACGGGAAGTTCAATAACAGAGTGGAATAATGGTGTTTTCGAAGACGGAGACTAAAAATATACGACAAGCTTGCAATCAAGGGTTATTAGCTCATGCCGTGTTTCCTTTAAGCTCTCAGAAAATGGTTCCCTTACCAACCATAATCATAGTTAAAGTTTTGATTTTATGACATTTCCAGATTGCTGTTGGATGTCATAAGAAGTGCTCCCCGAACGTCCTTGCTTTCTCTAATCATCTTAATCGCTATTGTAGTCCATTTTCATGCTTGGCCTGGCCTCCCGACCCCCCACCGCTCCTCTGCTCTCTCTGATATTACCAGGGAAACTGCGTGATCGGGCATCGCCCTCGGGCCTTTCTTCCGTGTGTCACTTTTTTTTGTCCTGTAACATGTTTTTGCTCAAAAGTTTTTTAATCAATCAAGGATAAGGCAGAAAAGCGGCTTTGTCACGGCTGGGCCCGGGGTCGTGTGATGCTTGCTTTGCATAGTGACAGGTCCTCAAAGGAACAGAAAGGAATATTTTGGGGGGAAAATAGTGGTTTCCATGGTGCTGGCACTTGTTGCGCGCTGCTCCCTATTCTTTGCTCCCACGTGAGCGGGCTATTTCAAAGGGACAGACAACAAAAATTAGGGCAGGAGGGCAGGATGGGGCACAGAGGTAGCTGCCCTCAGACCCGGGCCTGTCCTCTCTAGCAGACAACGGAGAAAAGCGGCCATAAGTGACAGCAAAAAAGGAGGCCTACGCGCCTCTGTCAGCTTCACATAACGAGCGTTATTAAGTAAATGTTCGATTTTTCATTGTGCCATAGCTGTTGAAAAGAGGCACAGAGGGGAGCACATAGTATTTGAAAGGAACAAAGCTGGAGAGGAAAGATCGTGTACTTCACTGGCTCCAATCATATGACTTCAGTGTCACGCATACATCCAAGGCTTTCCTGTGGAATCTGGTGTCCGATTCATATTTATATTTCGCTTACAAAAATATAATATACATATCCTGAAATAAATTCTCATTCTGGTGAAAATTCACATAGAAGATGCTTCTGCTTTGTGCTCATTTAATTTATTCCTTACAGAATATTTCATTAGAAATTAGATTTCATTTGCAGCAAAATCCTGAGGTAAACTGTGTGGAACTATTGACATGAATTTCAGAGACTCTTAGTTTTTGATAGTTACATTTTTAGTAAAAAAAAAAAAAAAAAGAAAGAAAATTACAGATTTTGACTCTTGGACCTCAAAGCATGTGGGACTCGTGTTTCAGATTCCTTGCTTGTCACACTCTGAACTGGCACAGGACTCATCTAGTTTGGTGACAAACAACATTTTCCTATTCTCTGCTGCATTAAGTGTTTTGGAGCATTGCAGTCGGCGTCTGCAGGTACAGGTATATAATTCAACTATAAAAAATAAATGAACCTGACGCAGGTTTGATGCAGAACGTCATCCTCCGATTATATTTCGCCGCACCTTGCATTCTTTTCGCAGTTGTGTATTCTTCTTCACTTTTGGGAATGGCTTAATAAGGTCAAGGTTTTCTTGCTTGTCAGGACTCTGTTAAACAATTTGCAATCATTTCCATAGCATCATCACCACCCACAATATCAAACAAGGTTACTGCTACCGTTCAACATTCCACTGAGTAGAATAAAAATGACAATTAGCTGCAGTTTTAGTGATGGGAAAAAACTGATGCATTGGCTTCTCTGTCTGTCTTTCGCTGCAGCAGGGCCGCGCCACCCTTTTGGCTTCATTAAAAGGCGCTCTGTGTTCTTGATTGAGTTACTTAACCAATAAGCCTAACCAATAAGCCTTTCCTGGCAGGAAGCAAAAGGAAGGCTCCAAATGTCAGGTTTTCATGTCGGCCGTCCACTATGCCTAATTTCCTTGCCAAAGAGATCCGGGCCATAT
>NC_083478.1:6305000-6332500 GCF_030014155.1 Tachysurus vachellii | reverse complement strand
TTAAACAAGCCAACCTTTGTTCAGTATTTTAGCTAACAGTAAACAAGCTTATACCAGATTTAGTGACATCAATAAGATTTGACCTGTTTTTATGAAATATTAGGACATTATTCAAGCTAATGTTAGGCTAGTAATCAAGTTAACATTAGAGTAGCAACCAAGCGAACATTAGGCATAATATTTTTAATTGAAACCTGTAGCCATTTTATGTAACAAGCGGGGGACTTTAAGTAAAACTAGAAGCCACGTTTGTTTGTTGTTGTGTCGAACTCTGTGACTTGTGAAATGTTTCCCAGGTGTTGCAGTAAGCGAATTTTAATTTTAAGTATATTAATTTTTAAAATACATTTGTATTTTAATACAAATTACAGGTTTATATTAATACACTCATACTAACAGCTTGTGGTTTCTATAGTAACAGCTCATTCATGGGGGATTGTATGGCAGATGCCTCGCGTAATCTAAGACTATGATTGGATAAACATATGCGCCTCTTATATTTAATAAAAACTAAAAAATGTCAATTATATATAATTATTTTAGATTAGGTTTATGTATGTTTGTCCTTATTGAAGGAGTCTTAAAACTTTGTCAGTTATGGGAGAGTCTTCAGGACACAGGATTTATTGTAACATGACAAACTGCATTTTTTTTTTTTTTTTTTTATTATCTTCAAGTGAGAGAGAGAAAAAAGGTGCGGAAACGACTGGTTATTTATAGCTGTTATAACCTTTTGTAAAACAGGAACTTGTTTGGCTGATTTTCCACGACATTAATTCGGAATAAAAAATAAATATGAATAAAATGCCTTTCATTAATAAAAATAGATAAATAAATCAATCTTTACATGCTGACTCATTACACCATCTTGACATTGATAAGCTTTGTATACATACAGCATTGTATAGTGTTTAATTCCTTACTAACAAGTCATTCAGAATGTTCCTCTACAGTTTTATGACAGAGCAGTTTTTTTACATCGACTGTTCAATGAGATCGCGATGTTATGTTTTCGGCTTCAGTTACCAGCTGAACGAAGACTTTAAGGCATTGTGCTGAGGTAGGCGTTCTGGTGACTGGGGACCCAAGCTGGCTTTGCCCCTGGCTGCAAAGTCAAGAGAGATACATGTGTGGAGGAATGATGCTGTGTTTTGTCTCGTGTCAGTCCGGGGGGTCGTCTTCGTGACCCGAGGAGCTGTCCTGACCACGATAACACGACTCGGAGAGCTCGACTCTGCCACACAACAGCCTTTTGTCCTTCCAGTGTCTGTCCCCGGAGAGGAAGACACACAGTCACAGCATCAATCACGGCCAAACGACATCGAAACACCGTTCACCAGAGCTTGTATATGCAGAGTATATACCGGGTCTCTACATGTGCCTTGTGTGTGTGTAAATAAATGGTCCATATTCAGCAAGGATAAAATCCATGTTTTTGCCATGTCTTGGCCTAATATGCTTTAGGAGTCCCAGCTTGCCTTTCAGTGAGTAGAGTGTGCCAAGCAAGGCAGCTTGTGCATCATGACCCAATTCTCCCCTCGCCACAACCTGAATGGCTGGAGTATAGTTAGCTTAATTGGGTTTTGATGTATTTAATTCAGCTAATCAGAAAGCCCAACTGGCTCCAACATGGGGCCTGCGTGCCTTTCTCTTTTCCTCAAAGCTCCCAGAGACCAGGCGGGTGCGGAGTAAGAGCCTCCCAGAATGGATTCCCTCTCAAACAGTGGGAAGAAAATTAAACTGCCAAATTTGTTTTCATTGGTTCAGGGCTTCTGCGGGGAGTTGGAGGCTTTTAATTGCGCTGTAGCTGTGAAGAATCAGTTGGGCCGTTTTTAAAACAACATAAAAACGCAAGCTGATCCCTTTTGCCTGGCAGTTTTTCTTTTCTTACTTTCTTGCAGCAGCGTTTTGATACTCTCTTATACTTCTGACCTATACTGTGTAGTAATATTTATTTACGGAAAGTTTCTAAATATATCCTGGTCCTAAAATGCAACCAAATGCTAACTGCATAACTATTGGACCAATAAAAGACAATGTCTTTTGTCATTATATTATACTTCAATTCATTTTGCTAAAACTTTAGCTTTGAAACCCCCCCAACCCATTGAACAACGATCCAAAAAAAAAAATCCTCCATCACCAGCTCTTTTGTTTGCCCAGGCCTTATTTTCTCTCTCGTTCTCTTTCTCTCTATTTTTTGGCCTTTGATATTTTTTCCAGTGTGTCAAAACAAGCCGAGCCTACATGGAAACGGCAGCCCTGTGTAAATATTTATGATGTAACATCTCCATGTGAATAGACTTTCCTCTGAGCCCATCCATCACGGCCGGCACGTTGTGAAAGGGCTCCCCCCAGCCATGCGCTCAGGCCGCAGGAAGAGCGCACGGGAGTGCCGCGTCCCCTTGCGCTCAAAGCATTTGTTTTTTTTTTCTTTTGACCGAGACTCTCTGGACCGTCAGGACATTCGTGACTCTGTCCTCTCCTGCCTTTCTGAAGCCCCCCTAAAAAACTTCAAAGCGTATCGGTGTCTTTTGTCTATATGGTACGGCCGCTGGCCTGCAAAATGCTGCGACAGAAAAATGCGATGTAGGTCAAATGGCGAAAAGTGAAATCGTCGGCCTTTACGATCATCTCATGCTAACTAGACTGAGTCTGGGCACAGGTTGCAGAAATCCTCCAAATGAGGTGTTTAGCATTAACCGGAACAAGCACATAGCCTTGTTTTTCTTTATATGAAGCCATTGAGAGCGCATGTTGAAACAGCTGCAAGGTTTGCGGAAACAATGTCTCATTATTTAGAGTGCCGTGCAACAATGGCCGGCGTTCGTGTTAACAGCTAAATCAAAGAATCAAACCTTACAGTCACTTTAATTAGACTCTATACTTGAAAACTAATGTTTTAAGCACCATCCAATCATCATCATAAGCTCTCAAGTTCATAATACACCCCCCCTACCCACACACCCTCACACACACACACACACACACACACACACACACACACACACACACACACACTTTTTTTTTCCACAAAAATATTAACCACAGGCATTACCACTGTCACACCTGGCCATGTTAGAGACAGGTGTGGTCTCCTCCTGTCTGGATCGGGTGTATTTTTCCTCTCTCCTCTTGCACAATCCCCTTCTGCTTGGCGAGAAATTAGCTATTGCAAAGATGAGCCTCTCAGTAGAGCAACATTACAGTGTCTCTCTGTGCTTTTTATCACAACAGACGGTTGCTAAGATGTAATTATCGCTGTCTCCCTCTGATAGACTGAGCCACAGGCTGAAAAGGTAATATGGATTATCACAATAGTTCTACGGCTCAATACTGCTATCTAACTTTATCCATTTATCTGCAATGATAGGAATCCTTTGTGTTGTGCGCCAGTGTAGCATGTATCTAAATAATAAAGGCTATTGTCTCGCTTCAGAAGCGAACGGATTGTCTTTTTAATTTCGCCAGTTTTATTATTGTTAATATTCATGCCATGACAGCTGTGTGCGTGAAACTGAAATATTGAACCCAAAACAAAAACAAAAAAAAAACATGGCTGTGAAAAAAAGTGAAGAGAATCCTTAGAGATTAGGTGAAATAAATCCTGCTGCACATCCTCGATCTGTTTACCATCAAAAAGCAGGAATGTTTCTGTATCACCTATAATATTACAGAACACCATCAAGGATAAATATTTCTCTCTCCTCTTCACACTACCTCTTTCTGTCCCTCCCTCTGCTCCTGTGTGTGTGTGTGTGTGTGTGTGTGTGTGTGTGAGCAAGCGGCGAGCGCTCGGCTTTGAAGAGTATATATAAAATAGATGACATTTTTTTCCTTTTCTCTCTAATTTTGAGTGCCTCTTTTCTCTCAGCGGATCTATTCAAGCTTTCAATACCCCCTCCCTTTCTCGTGTGCTTTTCTCAGCAAGCAGGAGGGTTTTACTTTACTCCTTTGTCATCCTAATTGATTGCATTAACCTTTTGAGTATTGAATTTCCTGTGCATCACGCCGAGCACAATGTGGAATATTATCATAATCCCTCCAAGTAATGGACACAGGGCAATCAACAATGCTTTAGGAAAAGTACATCTTTGAAAGATGGAGCATCTTATTATTTCCAATCAAAAGCCTCCGTCGGACTGGCAGGCTTCGAGAAACTTTGAAAGCCGTTTTAAAGGTGTTGTGTCTTTTCGGCGATTCGTGCCACCGTGTCTTTGAAGTGAGCTTTTAAGGGGTTTTTGTTCTTAGAGCTAAATTGGAAAAGCTAACCTGGTTTCAAGAAACATCTTTTCCAGATGCTGATAACACACTGATGTAGAACGAGGGCTTGAATAATCCGATGTTTTAGTATCAACTTACTGTACAACGTTTTATCTTCGACCCCATCGTGCCGTTCCGAATTTTCCTTTTAATTGTTTTTTTTTTTTTGAGTGCACCAAAGTATACGAATGCTAATAAAATACGGCGTTGGGTTTAACCCTTATGTCCAGCTGACTTACAGAGAAAAACACTGTAATCATGAAACACTGTTCATTATCATACGACTAGACTGTTATTACTATTTCTGTGCTGCTATTCATGTCCATCTGAGTGTGGAGCACGGTGAAAGAGTGAAAACAGACACAGCAGAGCCACATGAGGAGCCTAGAGCTTCATCAGCTGAACGACAGCCAGTGCTTGTGTGTATTGATATGGTAAATTGTGTGTGTGTGTGTGTGTGTGTATGGCAGGGCCACCCACTCACCTGAAACAGCACTCACAGTGGTTTTCTCTTCTAAAGCTGAGATGAGCCATTAAACACACACACACACACACACACACACACACACACACACTCATCTTTGTACTTATACTATGTTTGTGAGGACTCATTTGGAGGAAATCTCATACACACATTCCCAAGAATTACAACTACAGGCAAGTTACAGGAACTTTGTAGACAACATTGGACCCAGTATAGGTGCAGTTTATTAGGAACATCTGTACACCTGCTCATTCATGCAATTATCTAATCATTCCAGAAATTATCTAATATCTAATCATGTGGCTGTACAAATCCTGTAGATATGGCCTAGGAGCTTCAGGAAATGTTTACATTAACTGTCAGAATGAGGGGAAATTTTGAACCGAGTGATTTTAGACTGAGGCTCTGGTTAAAGGTCTCGGTTGTTGTTGGGCCCTTAAGCGAGGCCCTTAACACACTCTGCTCCAGGAGCGCTGTACTATGGCTCTGAACCCAACCTCCAAAGTTGGTATATACAAAAAAATGAAGGCTTCTATTTTATTCTATGGTGTAAAATGTGCTGGATTGAGTGTTTAACTGCTGATCTCCTGGAAATTTCACACACAACGGTCTGTAGAGTCGATTGTAGAGTTTAGAATGGTGCAATAAAGAAAATACATCCAGTGAGCTTCGGTTCTCTGAACAGAAATTTCATGTTGTCGAGAGACAGGAGAGAGAAAGACAAAATGAAGTCAGATAAACACTCTGTACAACTGGGGTGAGCAGAAAAGCAACTCAGATCGAACATCATGTCGAACCCTGAGGAATACAACAGCAGAAGGACACATCAGGTTCCTCTTCTGTCAGTCAAGAACAGAAAGCTGAGGCTGTAGTAGACAAAAACTGGACAGCTGAAGCTCATGTGATGAATCTTCTTTACAGCTGAGGCTCACAGATGTTTGGATCAGAATTTGGCACTAACAGCATGAATCCTTGGACCCGACCTGCCTTGGATCAACAGTCCTGGTTGGTGGAGGTGGTGGAGATGGTGTGAAGATGGTGTGACTTCTTTTCACACTTTGGTGCTTTTAATACCAATCATTCATCACATAACCCTTCATCACCACAATTTACCATCTTCTAAAGGCTGCTTTCAGCATGATGCACCGTGCCACAAAGCAAAGCTGGTTTCAGGAACATCACAATGAGTTCAGTTTTCTTCAGGGACCTTCCAATCACCAGATCTAAATCCAGTAGATCATCTCTGGGATTTGGTACAACGGGAGATTCACAGCATGAAAGTGAATCTAAAAAAATCTGCACCAATTGTGTGATACAATCATATCAACATGGAGCAGAATCTCAAAAGGAAAGTTTCAAATATTTAGTGGAATCTATGACATGAAGAATTGAGGCTGTTCTCTAGTCACTAGTTTTTAAATAGAAAACTCTATTTAATCAGATTCAGAAGTGTGTCCTTAATTAACAAAAAAAAAATAATAATCAAATCGTTAAGATGAAATTTTATTTCAAGGAGATGTTTATTTAACATTTTCAGAAGGTGTCTGCAGTGTCAGAGTTTCATAACAGTCAGAGATAAAGCTGTAACTTTACGTTTTCCGATACGAGACGTCTGATATCAGGACGTTAGTCTTCCGCGCTGTGTGTCGCCTCATGCATATCTCTATCGTGACAAGCTGTTTTTTTTAGTCTTATTAACTTCTGCAGAGAGTAAATAATAGAGGTGGTGAAGGAACAACTGATTTTAGCAGTTTAAAAACAGGAACTAACTTGTTTCACAGATGTTCCACATAATTAATGTGACTACAAACATATGAAAAGTCATTCATAAATAAAATAATTACAAAAAAAAAAAAAAGGTAAAGGTAGTTGTAAAGGTACAAAAAGAAGAACCTTTCTGGAGATACTATGGAGAAAAAAACCTATGCTGTTACATGGCATTAGTGTCATATTAAGATATTATTAACCGGAGGTTAATAATATCTTAAGTCTTGCATTTGTCTTGCATATAATAAGTCTTGCATTTGCAATATTTTCTAATTTAGTGCCAAAAATAATTAAGTACAGCTGAAACGATTAGGAAAAATTTCAGTAGAAAGTCGACTCTTGGAAATATTTACATGAATTTCACAAGTCAAATCCAGCTCTACTTCACTGGAAGAGATAATCGTCAAGGACAATGACAAACGTGTGTTAACACGGTCAATAGCAAACATTTGCTTAAATGTTCATTGGCCAAGAAATAGTGTCTTGAATATTCAGGATGTTCACTGTTTCCTTACTTTCTTTTCCATTCTATAACTTTTTTTTTATTTCCAGTTTGTTGTCTTTAGAAAATTTCTGATCTGATTTTTAAACAATTTCTAGCATCATCAGCACTCTCGGCTGACACTGTTAAGTAGCCTTTTAGTTTCACATGAAGCGAAATCTGCAGTATTTCCAGCTTCTTGGACGACCGACTTTAATTCGCAGAACGAACCGGAGGAGCGCGTATGACGTCTAACAGATAAAACGTCAGTGCTCTGCTTTGCCAGGCCTTTCACTGTCATTATAGCGACAAAAAAACTCTTCTTTCATCAAAACCAGTGCTCCTATTGGTAATGGGACATGGCTTGTTGAATTTCTGCGTCGTAACAAAAGGCCGTGTCTGCCTATGGGGCTCGACTGCACGCAGCCACCTGGCTCCTCTGTCCCTCTCTTTTGTATTTCAGGATTTATTCAACAAAACCCTGAAAAGTGGAGCGCTGCGGGGAAAAAAAAAGAGCGGCAAACTGACTTTTCAGGTTTTTAATGGGAGTGTAAACAACAGGGCAACGCATAAAATTAATTGATTGTTAAGCAACACAGAAGCTGTGTTATCACGTTTCCCTGGTAACTGGAAATTATTGTCTGGTTGCTTAGATGAACTGAAGCAAAACAGCCTTTAATTCATGTGACATACGATAGATCAGATATGTGTGTGTGTGTGTATATATATATATATACTGTATATACTTATATATATATATATATATAATGTGTATATATATATACTGTATATATATATTTCCCACCTGCATGTGGAAAAAATCAATCGAAAGAGACCCTTATATAAAGGCTGCTGTGGTTTCTGATCAATAATCATTGTAAAGCACAGATACAGTGTCATGCTTTGATGGGTTCAGGTTAGACATTAAGAGATATCAGATGCTCGTATTTATAGAAAAAAGTTTTCAAATGATGATCAACGGGATCAACGGCTCTCCATTTTAGGCAGCAAAAAGCTCACAAGGCTCATTTTGAGGCTCTTTTTTTTTCGTTCTAAACACATCGCATGACGAAATGGAGGATTTGGTTGAACGAGTGGTCAAGGTCGTTTAAAGAGACGCCGCCACCGGGCTGCCTCACCTGCTGAAACCTCTGCCTTTCCTATTCAAATGTGCAAAAGCACAGAGCCACAAGCTGTAAAAAACATGGCTCATCTCCGTCGTCCTGACATAACTCTCAGGTCAAGGCTGACAAGCTGACATAACGTGTGGGGAGAAAAAAAACAAAAAACGAGTGTGTAGCACAGTCCTCATGAGGTCTGCTTTCAATTCTGAAACTGAAAACAAATGTAAGGTCGTAAATGGGATGGAATGATGGAAGTCCTGGGTCGTTAGGGGAAGCGAAATGAGCCACTGAGAAGTTCTGAACAAAGTTCTGACCACGACTGATTAGGTCTTTTAGAGGAACCTTATTACCTCGTTACATGAGCGTTTACTGCATGATGCACTGTTTCCACATCTAATAACGGGTGATAAATGACAGAAATAGCCGGTGCGCGATTTCTTTCTCTGTGTTTTAACACACTGTCAAACAAACTGCATGGAAAAGGAAAGAGCTGGACGCAGATCCCAGAGGTCTCTGATCTCTGAGTTTTGAGATCTCCTGCTTTGGTCAGAACGGAACACAATGTTGGCATTTTCAACATTTACTTCAGCGACTGACACTCGGTGTCATATTTTCAGCTTTTTTCCAAACCAGCTGTCGGCTACTCATATTCTCGAAGCTCTAAAGTTTAAAAGTAGTTGAAAAGGCTCACTGCTGACACACGTGCACTATTTTTTTCACTTTGTAAATTCTCAGGCTTTTCACATGCACAGGGTGGTTGTTTGATTTGCCCCACCCGTGCGTTTTTATGGCTTTTATAAGTTTGTTTAAACAAAATATTCTCTCTTATTTATCTTTTATCTTTTTTTTTATCTGTCTCCCAGCTTGATGTTTTACTGTTTTTCTCACCTGGTATCGTACGTCCATGTGAATCCAGTCCTTTTTTTTTTTTTTTAAAAAACACACAAAAAGGGATCTGATCTAATCTTTGCTGCTTGGTTGCTTATTTTCAACAGGTCCATCAAAAACTCCACCTCCTTTACTGCACCCGGCTCGTCTCCGTCTCTGTCTCGCTATCTGCCTGACCCACATGCTAGTCACATGGCCTGTTTTTTTTTTTTTTTCTGGTCAGGCATTTTATGGAAAACCTGTGGGAAAGATAAATCCACAAGGTTTTTCAGTGCTTTTTTCTCCTACCTCACCCTTTCAGGAGGAAGCGGCCCGAAGAAGCTGCTCTTGTCTCGGATTCAGCCGACCCTGCGCTATACGTGACATCTTTAGCCGTGACAGCTACCACATCCTCGCAATTTGATTGGATTTCCTTTCTCCTTTTGCATTGTGTACTTGTGTCACTGCTGCATGCCGTCGGACATGCTGTCTGGAGACCTACAGGAGGCTGTGGGTGGCAGAAAAAAGCGTTAAGCGGGTCTGAGATCGGGCCGAGCGTTAGGTTCTGCGCCGTGACCTGTTCCCCTTCACACTGGTGTCTGCCTGTAAATTTTCTGCTGCCCTTGCTATTCAGCCAATTACACCAAAAGAGCTTTAGTGATTTTTTTTTTCTCTAACGCTCTCTATCCCCATCTGGGTCTTTATTTATTTATTTATTTATTTATTTATTTATTCCACAGACGAATGCAAAGCATCTTTGAAGGTTATAAAAAAATGCTGAATTTCATTGCGCTCATAACGCAAATCTTTTTTCTTTTCTTTTTTTCGTTCAGCTGATCAATACGTGTCAGCTTCGCTCGCGTCGTAAAACAAACGGCCGCTCCATATAAATCAGCTAAATCGGTCGCACACCTCCTTCAAATTCAAATATAGGTTCAAACAAATAAGCGATTATTAAAAACGAGGCGACTCGCTGCAGGACGGAGAAATGAAGACGAATAAAGTGTCAACACACAGAGGTGAGAGAGAGAGAGAGAGAGAGAGAGAGAGAAAGAGAGAGAAAGAGAGAGATCTGGCACGGCTCAAAGTCAGGAGGAACATTCTGTTTTGTTCCAAACAATGTGGACCTCAGCCACGCTAAACATGCTATTCTAGTATATGACTATATGTGTGGAGATTGTCAAAATGGACTCCAGTTGGACTCCAGTTACAGGCACATGTGCATGGAGTGGAGGATTCCGACAGCTCGTAATTTGTCTATAAAAAGATTATCGATAGCGAAAAAAAAAATCTATGCGGGAAAGTTTAGGTTTAAACTCTTCTGCTCTTTTTTTTTGTCATACAACTAATTTGAATCAAGGTTATTTATTTTGAATTCATTGTGCACAGTGTAGCTCACGCATATCACCACAACAACAACTGCACAAAATGACTAAAAGTTTGAAGGGAAATAGATTTTTATTCTTTTCCCCACTCCTGGAATGTGAAATGAGTTCACTCAGACTTTTAAAATCACGCATCGGACGATTATCCGCTTCCTGTTTATCCCTAATATATTAGGATCTTACATCAGAAATGCTTGTGAAAAATACTCCAATTTTCCAGCATTATCGGTCGTGCAGATGGCAAACATTGGACTCAAAGTTCCAGAATGTTCCACAGCTACGGGATATGACACAAATACGTTCAGTTACAGCAGAGACTAATGTCTGAGAATGTGAGCTGTGTACACATGAGGAGGTGATAGATAGATAGATAGATAGATAGATAGATAGATAGATAGATAGATAGATAGATAGATAGGTAGGTAGGTAGGTAAATAGATAGATAGATAGATAGATAGATAGATAGATAGATAGATAGATAGATAGATAGATAGATAGATAGATAGATAGATAGATAGGTGGGTAGATAGATAGATAGATAGATAGATAGATAGATAGATAGATAGATAGATAGATAGGTAGGTAGGTAAATAGATAGATAGATAGATAGATAGATAGATAGATAGATAGATAGATAGATAGATAGATAGGTAAATAGATAGATAGGTAGGTAAATAGATAGGTAGGTAAATAGATAGATAGATAGATAGATAGATAGATAGATAGATAGATAGATAGATAGATAGATAGGTAGGCAGGTAGTTGGTACTTTATTAATCCCCACTGAAAGTACTAAAGTGCTGCTGCAGCACTATTTTATTGTTAACATGGTCTATGGTCAAGGTCTAATTCCCAGTAGAACCATCACAGCTACTCGAATGACACAGATTGACATGTCGAAAGAAGTTAATCCAAAAATCATGCATAAAATAAATAATAATAATAATAAACAAATCAATTTTCAGAATATTAAGCTGAATACACAAGTCATTCCGGCCCCTAAAAGCCGCTCCAGAAAGCTCTTGTCCATTATAGGGAAGTAGATAACCTTTTAAAAAGTCTGATTTATTTCCTGACCTGCCTCTTTAACAGAGCCATTTATATAGAGCTTCACTTCTGTTCTAAACACTAACAATCTGAGGATTGTTTCTTCTGCCATCGTTCCATCAGACTCCGCACTGCATTAATGTTTTTGCTTTTAACGATGCCACGTACCCGAGTACGTCGGGTACCCGGTGTTTGTAAAGCTATTACTAAAATGTTGAACGTGGTTGAGAGCTACAAAGCAGTTAGGGGAATTCCAGCGTCTCACATTCTGCTGCTAAAAGTGCAGGGCTTTAGATCTGGACCAGATATATTTGAGGTTTGAGACATTTGTTCTCTTTGTCGTTATGAAGCCGAGACCCTGATTAGGAAGTTTAGATTTAACCGCATGGAGCCGGTGACAGTAAATGAGGTAGGTATGAGTCGTGATCGTGGTTAACATGATCTATAAGCCGTTAACATTGAGGTGGTATAATCAAGGGATCATCTCTTATATCTTTTAAGTTGCTTTTACATGAGAATGTAGATGTCATTTCATTAGAAAGTGGTCTGATTATACATGACAAGATTAGAGACACAGTTCAGTATGTTCAATTTCCCAGATGAAAGATTCCCAAATGTTGTTTTACTGGCTGCCACGTCTACATTTTACCACAGTGCTTTTTAACCCCTTAAGCTTTTCTCCTCACTTAGAGTAATGATATATAGTTGTATACTGTACAGTACCGAAGAAAATGCTTTAACGCTCAGGCATTAACTCAAATTATCAGAAAAAAATGGAATTTGCACCTATTTTGGTTGTGTCCGTATTCAGCATTGAATTTTTTTCCCACACACACACAAACAAACACACACACACACACTCACACACACACACACATGTTTTCAAGGTAAATGGTGATATCAAACCCATTTCTGATCTATTTGACGTCTCAAGTGCTCATTCATAAACAACTAAATAGAATAGAATAGAATAGAATAGAATAGAATAGAACTGGGGATGGGGTAGCTCAGTGGTTAAGGTGTTGTACTACTGATCGGAAGGTCATGGTTTTGAATCCCAGGTCCATTAAGCTCCTGAGAAAGGCCCTTAACCCTCATTTGCTCAGTTGTATAAATTGAAATAAAAATGTCAGTCATTCTCTATGAGGGTGTCTGCTAAATGCTGTAGATGAATAGAAGCCTGTACTTTTCCTCGCTTATCCCAACTTAGAGCACAGGGTCAGCCATGATTCTTTACCCCTGGAGCGGAAAGAGATAAGGGACTTGCTCAAGGGCCCAATGTGAAGGCTTTATTTTCAACCACTAAAATTTAGTGTACAATTATCCCAACGGAGGGAAAAACAAACGTCTCATGGTGAAAGCTATGACCCATTTTATATTGGACTTGCGGTGATTAAATAATTCAGGGCTGTGGATCAGAAGCTTGTGAGTTTAAATCCCAGGTCCACTATGTTGGCACTGCTAGGCCCCTGAGCAAGGCCCTTAACCCTCAGTTGTGAAAAATGAGATAAAATGTAAGATGTTAGAGCTCTTGTATGTGGAAGAGTGCAGATAGAAGAGTGCTTATTCCTTTAAGTGAGGCACCATGAGCAATTCTGGGTCTTCATGTGTCTTGGAATAAGCTCTTGTTTACAGTCACCCTGATTTATTTATTGCAAATATTATGGGAATTGTCATGTAACCAGAAGGGAGGAGAGAAAAAAAACAGCTTTACTGTTCTTGCATTCGTGTTTGTTAGATGTATCTTATTGGATTCTTTTAATTTGTTCTCTTCTTTATTAAACTGGCAGTTAGTCAGAGGACTACAGAACAACATGAAAAGCAGGTTTGATAACCTTGTGAATCAAATGTCAAGCAATTGTTCATTTTCTATGTACGAGCAAGATTCTGGTGACAGATTCGTGCAAGAATGTGACAATTTTATGCAAAGGAGAAAAAAAAAATCCAGCAAATCCAAACTGAATTGTCATCTAAAGTGACTTGTTTCAGCTACCTGTGTTTTAGTCTCCCTTCAGTTGCAGTTGGTGGTACATAACGTAAACAAAGCCGGGTTCACGTGTTTATCAACCAACCAAATCATTTTCTGTTATGATTTTACACTTTTACTATAACCGTCTTATATAAGAGCTTACAAAGGCCATATACATGCCAGAGACAAAGTGCAAGCGGGTTTGACGTTTATAAACAAAACAGAAGGACTAGATGACTTGGTGTATAAGGACCAGGCTGTATATATATATATATATACACACACCACTAGCTTCTCTGAGGAGGTACTGAACCATGTTGGGACCAGGAGTAGACCTCAGCAGCTTTCCTGAGCACCGGGGCTCTCGGCTTTGTCTCTCTCACCATCTGCGTTTTGCTGTAAACGTGCATTAGCATCCGGCACAGGATTAGTGAGCAAAATCCCTGGGTTTTTCGACCAGTTGACAAATATCAGATTTGTCTCAAAAAATTAGCTCCATCCATATCTCCTGCCATATGACACACAAAAAAGATTATCTTTAATACCCAGTTGGCTTGAGTATGGAAAAAAGTAGATTAAAGTTTAGCGCTATCGACCGAGCCACTTATATTAGATCTCACAGATCTACTCAGTTTCAGACCCAACCTGCCAGAATGGCTGTTATTTGTGCTTGTTTTGTTTGTCCAGAAACAGCTAATAGCGATATTTATCTTATTAATCATCACACAATCCAGTGTCTAAAGCTTGTCTTTTTAGTATATGGGTTTTAAACAAACATGGGGAGTAGTTAAAGAGTGTTAAGTGAATAAAGGCAGCAGGTGTCCTTTTAGCAGAGGCTTTGTAGTGCTGCCTGGATGCTGTGCTGTTGTTTTAGCTTTGCATTGGCCTATAGCGGGGGGTGGAGGGCGAAACAGGCCTCGCGGGTGACCTGAGACCCCACTACTGTCCCATTGTGAGCACTTTTGTGCAAAGGTAGCTGCCATGTTTGATCTCAGCTGCTGTTAGAAAAGAAACACAACAAAAGAACAGGGCCTGTGCATTAGCATGACGTGAAATACAATCAGTATCAAGTGTAGTTTGTTACGAGTCCTATGTTTCTCATGTTGATGTGATGTCCATTTGTTCTGAGTTTATATATATATATAAAAGTAAAAAATGAACCATAGTGCCATAAGTTTCCGAAGAAGCTAATTGACATTGAGGCTGATGATTTTTCAGCTTTCTGTCCAGTTTTGTTGAGCCTGTGTCCTCTGGGGCATCAGATTCCTGGTTGTAACTGATGAGAGCGGAAGCCGACAAGGTCTTCTGTTCCTCTTGTGCAGTCTAAGATGCTTTTTTGTTCGTAGAACTTGTAAAAAGTGATCATTTTAGTTGTCAGAGTCTAACTACGTTCTTCTGATCGTTTTCATCCATGGGCTATTGAAACACTATGGTAAAAAAATAAATAAAATAAAAGTATTTTTATTTAATTTTTTTTATTTACATTCAGCTTATATATTTGTTGTATTTTTCTTTATATATAAATATATATACATTTTTGTTTGTATACATATTTCTATTTACCTTTTTTATTGTAAAATTTTTTGTACATATATTTTAATTCTCTTTTCATTCTATTTTTTTTCTGTCCTACTGTGTGCGCTTTTGTATGTGACGAATAAACTTTGAATTCCATGAGAGATCAGAGGAGAATGTTCAGACACCGAAGTTAAGGCCGTGGATTGCAGAGATTGCCTTCGACATTTACAACATCTTGGAGTTTATAAACAAGCTTTAAACACTACAGAGGTCCTTCTCTCAGGCTGCTACTACGGATGATGGAAAGCCGCAAGTTCATGTTGTAGCATTGCACGTTCTTGTTATGAATATGGCACAAATCTAGTGTCAATCAGATGCTTTCTGAAGCATTCTGTGGAGCTATAAGATAAAATCCTTAATCGTATTTGTATCTGTATCTGTTTACAACATTCTTCATTCCGAATCATGTATTCGTATTCGGTTTCATCCTTACGTCGAGAGTAGCTCTAAAAGGCATATTACTTTAGATAAATTTCATTAGAAAAGCTAATTTGCAATGTGATGAAGCAAGTTACAATTTCGCTTACTAGCTATTACAGATTACGGCGCAGCAGGACATTGTCCTTAAGCTTACGCTAAATAAGTATGTTCCCATCCCCATTTAATTAACATGCTCTTAATAACGGTGTGGAGGGAGCACACTGGTCTCCTGTGCACCTGCACACACAGGATGCTGCATTCGTGCTCTCTTTCAGGACCACCTTCATACCCAGAGGTTGCCTCCTCAACGCAGGAGCCCATAAATGAAATTAAGGTGTCAATTAGTCAATTACGGCATAATAACTCGGAGGGCAGACGTTTAGAGGCCGAGTGCACCTCAGCTAAGTTCATTTCCTCCGGTCCAGGAGCCTGCATTTGGCACACGTCACTCTCCGGCCCAGAGCCGCTGCACAAGGCCGAGCGACTCACTAATTCTGTTTACTAGTGGATATCTTTCTGGATCAACAATTTCCTTTCATGGTTTATGTTTTTTTTTTTTTTTTTTTTTTTATTCCAGATTCAAGGATGCCGTTTTTCTCCTTCAATATGGCTTCAGAGAATTTTATAATTTAGTAATTAAAATCTTTGATAGGCTCTAGAAATTGCATCTAATTGAATTTAATGGGGAGATGAATTTCAATTTTATTTGATTACCGGGAACCCTGGCATAGGTATTTATGGAAAAAAACTGTACAAAAATATGCTGTGTGGGCTAAGATGGCATAATAAAATTAGAGATAATCAGATTTCTCTGTCATGAATTTCGCTCTAATTTCACTATAATTTTCCATTAGATAGCTGGTTTACAAATATTTGCTCATCTACGATGGAAGAAGCTATCTGTCTAAAGCGATTATGGTCAAGGCCTTCAGAAATGTGGCCCTTTCTCTCTGTGTTTTTAAAACCAGATTGCGTGGGACCAAAATTAGGCAGATTGCATTAGGACCGTCTGCATCCGGGAGAGATACTGAAACATAATGATTAGAGGCAGGGGATGAAAGCAGTGTCAGGAAAAAGGGTTTCGTCTGTGAACGATGTTTTTAAAGTGAAGCTCAGGTTTATATCCTGGCACAGGAGCGATGTTTGCATCTCTGCACTTGTGCCTGCTACATGTACAGTATATGCAAACAAGACCCTGCTGATTGTCTGCTCGTTTTGAGTGGCATCTCGATACCGGTAAACTAATTTGATCGAGTCGTTTCCGTTTCTTAAGATCACTAGCAGCAATCAGAACGATGGCCAAATAGTCGGTGATGAGTTCCAGCTGCCACTGTTTAAGACGTGCTCGGAGTTTAGTATGCGAGATGCTCACCCTGAAAGAAATAAATTAATAAAGAAAGAAAGAAAGAAATAAACAAGGCTTTCTATCCAGACGTGAGGAGGAATAATATCCAGCATCACAGACTTGCTAGAACAATACAAGGGCAAGCGCTTTCTCTGGCCTTCTTTTCAAAGCCCTGTGCTACACTCCAGCATTGTCGCATTCAATTTCCTGTCAATTTCTCCGATCCAGACTTGAGAAAAGTGGCTGAGAAAAAAAAAGAGGTAAAAAAAAAATTCAGCCTTATTTTTAGTACTGAAATAATTCTCAACAGGCGACCTTTTTTCACTCAAGAAAGATGATGCTACTCGTCCCTGTGTGCCTTTTCTCCTCTTTTTTTCCTCCTCTTGCTCTTTTTGGCTACACCTCTCAGTTGCCCACTCAGTCTGTGCTGCCCCACTGGCTGAGACAGCGAGAGGGTTCAAACACAATCTAACTCCCAGCAAAGGTCAGATTTCTCACTCCGCATGGCCCCGGGCCTCGGGCACAAAAGCCCCTCGATTCACATCTTTCAAGCGGGCGTGGGCTTTTGTCCTGGCGGAGCTAGGCGCTTGGAGCGGGCGGCCATCAGACCAGCCCCTCCTGGAGTGCGCAGTCAGGGGCAGCTAAACGTCTGGCCCTTGCGTCCCTTTGACTGATGTAGCCCTGCCATGTCACAGCCCCCACCCCGCTCGGCCCCATGCCCTCATGCCCCCATGCCCCGAGCATCCCATCATAATAGGCCACATCAAACGGCATTCAGCTTCAGTTCGAAAAAACAGAGACGGCAGCAGAAAAAAAAAAAGAAGATTGCTCACCCGTGTTTGCCTCAGCATACGGTGCAGTCAAGTCGATATGGCTACTTAGGAATTTCACATGTCCTTGTACTGCATGCAGAGCCATGAGTGAGTGAGTGATTAAGTGAATAAGTGAGTGATAAAGGGATAGAGTGAGTGAGTAAGTGAGTGAGTGAGTGATAAAGGGATAGTGTGAGTGAGTGAGTGAGTGATTAAGTGAATAAGTGAGTGATAAAGGGATAAAGAGAGTGAGTGAGTGAGTGAGTGAGTGGTTGAGAGAGAGTGAGTGAATGAGTGAGTGAGTGAGTGAGTGATGGAAAGAGTGAGTGAGTGAGTGATGGAAAGAGTGAGTGAATGAGTGAGTGAGTGAATGAGTAAGTGATGGAGAGAGTGAGTGAGTGAGGGAGAGAGTGAGTGAGTGAGTGAGTGAGTGAGGGAGAGAGTGAGTGAGTGAGTGAGTGAGTGAGTGAGTGAGGGAGAGACTGAGTGAGTGAGATAGTGAGTGAGTGAGTGGGTGAGTGAGTGAGCGAAAAAGTGAGTGAGTGAGAGAGTGGGTGAGTGAGTGAAAAAGTGAGTGAGTGAGTGTGTGAGTGAGGGAGAGAGTGAGTGAGTAAGGAAGAGACTGATTGAGTGAGGGATAGAGTGAGTGAGTGATGGAGAGAGTGAGTGAGTGAGTGAGTGATGGAGAGAGTGAGTGAGTGAGTGAGCAAGTGAGGGAGAGAGTGAGTGTGTGAGTGAGTGAGTGAGTTAGTGGGTGAGTGAGTGAGTGAGTGAGTGGGTGAGTGAGAGAGTGAGTAAGTGAGTGAGTGTGAGAGTGAGTGAGTGAGTGAGGGATAGTGTGAGTGAGTGAGGGAGAGAATGAGTGAGTGAGTGAGCAAGTGAAGGAGAGAGTGAGTGAGTGAGTGAGTGAGTGAGTGAGTGAGTGGGTGGGTAAGTGAGTGGGTGAGTGAGTGATGGAGAGAGTGAGTGAGTGAGTGATGTAGAGAGTGAGTGAGTGAGTGAGTGAGTGATGGAGAGAGTGAGTGAGTGATGGAGAGAGTGAGTGAGTGAGTGAGTGATGTAGAGAGTGAGTGAGTGAGTGAGTGATGGAGAGAGTGAGTGAGTGAGTGAGTGAGGGAGAGAGTGAGTGAGTGAGTGAGTGAGGGAGAGAGTGAGTGAGTGAGCGAGCGATGGAGAGAGTGAGTGAGTGAGTGAGTGATGGAGAGAGTGAGTGAGTGAGTGAGGGAGAGAGTGAGTGAGTGAGGGAGTGAGTGAGTGATGGAGAGAGTGAGTGAGTGAGTGATGGAGAGAGTGAGTGAGTGAGTGATGGAGAGAGTGAGTGAGTGAGTGATGGAGAGAGTGAGTGAGTGAGTGATGGAGAGAGTGAGTGAGTGAGTGATGGAGAGAGTGAGTGAGTGAGTGATGGAGAGAGTGAGAGAGTGAGTGAGTGAGCGAGCGATGGAGAGAGTGAGTGAGTGAGTGAGCGAGCGAGTGAGTGAGTGAGCGATGGAGAGAGTGAGTGAGTGAGTGAGTGAGCGAGTGAGTGAGCGAGCGAGTGAGTGAGCGAGCGATGGAGAGAGTGAGTGAGTGAGTGAGTGAGTGAGCGAGCGAGCGAGCGAGTGAGTGTGGAATCTCTATAAGTGTGTGTTTGCGGTTAGAAAGCAGTAGCTGCTGTATAAAGACGGTTTATGGTTTTAGTATTAGTTGTGAAAGCTCAGTGTGAGACTTGCATGAGAGTGAGAGAGTGAACTGCCAGGGGCTCTTGCTGCTTCAAGGTGGGATCATGTGACCATTGTTTGATTATGACTCATCCTCCTAATTACTGAATCAACCAGAACCTGTTTTCTGCATACTGTATGTGAGACAGCAGTTAGCAAACAGGAACTAGGGATTGACTCATTTCACAGAATTATAAGCCATCACCTAAAATATACATTTCCTCTTTTCAAAACATTTTTCTCAGTGCTTTTTTTTTTTTTTTTTGAAGTTTTACTTTTGATCTATATAGCAGACCTCTGTACACACTCCGGGTTTGTGTCCTCTGTGCCGTGTTCGACAGAGTCTCTGCGTGTCCTTGTGTCCAGGAACTCAAAAAAAGGACTACATTTCACTTTGTGGAATTATGCTAATTGGGGAAATATGGTGAAAATGTTCAGCGTGCACTTTGCATGCCACGATGGAAGAAACTGCCAGGCAAATAAGGGCCTTGTCTTATAAAGTATTCATTGCCACCTGGTAACGGCCGGCGTTTATCATTTCACCTGAAATTACAATGAAAACTGATACCTTATCAGAGGGACAGAGGGACAGACAGAGAGGAGGGGAAGAGTAAAAAAGAAAGGGAGGAACCCGGTGACGGAGGGAGGGAGCGAGCGAGGGAGCGAGGAAAGGAGGGAGGGACGAGTGTTCGGGGGATGGTTACGCTATACGCTATTTTTTTTTTCTCTCTTCATAATTTAACCAACTGTTCTGTGATCAGGTTACTTACTCCACTTAGTATGATGTTCAGCTCTGCTCACAGAATATTACAGCAATTTTAGATTTTTATTTATTTATTTATTTTTTTGAGACCTTATTTGATATACTATCATCATATCACAATTTTTATATATATATATATATATATATATATATATATATATATATATATATATATATATATATATATATATATATATACATGATTTTTTTAACCTAAATTCTAAAAAGCAGACGCCGCGCTTATTTTTTTTATTCCTCAACTTTCAGTCAAGTTTATTGCTAGTTATTAAATCTCACCGAGAACCAACTTTTCGTTTAATGGAATATAATATAAGTCTGATAAGGTTTCCTTCGCCGAGCCGATACGGGAACCTTCGTTTTAAAAAAAAAGAAAGAAATAAAAAAAAAAATCCCAAATTCCATTTGGTAGCAAAAATGTTGGAATATAAAATATGTAATGAGCCATGCAGACATTTTTTTTTTTTTTCTAAACCCTCCACTTCTCCCTCCCTCCTTATTTGCTCATTTGCATGGGGCTGGACTCAGACCTCCTCCTGGAGTGTGGGGCAGCCTGTAGAAAGCAGAGAAAGAAAAGCCCGACCCATTGAGGGGAGGAGAGAAAAAAAGTCTGCTCCAGTTCCTGCTCTTCCGTAATTTCCTATCACCAACTGCTTGGGGTGTGTGTGTGTGAGTGAGAGAGAGAGTGTGTGAGCAAACTAGAGAGCGAGCGAGGGAGAGAGAGGGAGAGAGACACAGGGACATAGAGAGAGAGAGAGAGAGAGAACGAGGGGGCCATCTCTGTGTTCTCTCACCTACACCCCCCCTTCATCAAAACGCAAGGAGGAGGGGCCAGAGCGAGCTGCCAATCAACTTCACTCGTGGCAGCCGGCATTATCTTGCCTGAAAACTATTGACAGATTACATGTCAAGGAGTTTAGTACATGATTGAGAGAGAAAAAAAAAAGACTCTTTATTGCCCACTTATTCTAGTCTGAATTTCCCGCAGGCCAGATTCTTCTCTGATGATTTTCATACAGAGTTCGTTGTATTATGAAAGTTACATGCTTGGGAGGATTTAACTTCGACTCTCCTGAATATGGTAAGTGCTCCTCTTCTTCTTCTTCTTCTTCTTCTTCTTCGTCTTCTTCTATTTCTTATTCTTCTCCTAACTGTCTATTATGCATTCACGTGAAAGGTGCACCTCTATTATACACTGTATATCGAATAGGGAAGTTGCTTGTGTTTTAGTGTGTGTGTGTGTGTGTGTGTATATATATATGTGTATGTGTGAGCCTTTATTTATAACTGAGTGGCAGATCCTGGGGCTGATTACAGCATTAAATACGATCCTTTCCCTCACCTCTCCGTTTTCCTTCTTCGGTACTTTTTAAAAAAATATGTAACAGACACTCGACAGGTCGGAGAAATCAGAAATAGGAGCGCTTTCATTTTAAACCTGGAAGTACCTCAATTTATTTATTTACTAGTCTGTGTTATTGCCGTACGTCACGCCGTGTCGTTTGTGTGTGTGTGTGTGTGTGTGTGTGTTTGCCTCGTCTCTTCTCTGAACTCGTCGCTCAGTTTCCTTTCTGTCTACAGGTTGATCTGGGGTTTATTTCATTTTCGGGATGTTAAAGCACGCTTATAGAGAGAGCATAGGATTTAGGATAGAGTTAACAAACACAGGTATGTGAAGTGTAAGCGCTCGGCGTGGCCTAAGGGTTTGTTGCCAAGGGGACTGAACAAACAAACTGTTGTGCCGGCTTTGTTTTGACACATGTAAGGACACACAGAACAAGTGATATCCCACACTTTATCCCCGCGTCCCCCGTTTAGGGATATATCAGCGCATGTGAAACTGATCTCCAGAGCTTAGTATATCCTCTGTTTTTTCCATGATGTTTCGCTGAAGATTTAATGCCTCGGGAAACATTTTCAGTCCCGGTCCAGGAACTTTTTAATTACGATCCTGTAAATAAAATGAAATGTGCTTTAGATCATTTTAATGTGTTATGAAATATAGCTTAGAGATGAAGATAGTGTAGTTTGTCTTTTTTTTTTTGACTTTGTCTTGTGTGTGTGTGTGAGAGTAGGATTTTTATATAGATTTTTATTATACACACATTTATTTAGGTATTTTTAACTCCATCTGGATTTATTCTCTGCATTTAGCGTTAGATACCTGACATTTTTTTTTTTTCATTATATAATAATATCCGTTTCGATTCGAGGAAACAGCCGAGGTTCACTTGTTTTTTTTTTTTCTCCTCAGTCTTTTAAATGTTTTATTTATTTATTTTTTTTAAATTCTTTTTAATTTTCACCTCAAGTGCATTTTTATTATTTATTATTTGGAGTAGTTTATTAAGCTTTATATTTGTCTTGCTTGCTTTATTTAATTTCATTTCATTTTTTTATTATTTATTTATTTATTTTTACACAATCGATCCTCTGTGTTTTTAATAAAGCATAAAAAAGAAGTGAGAAAAGCAGAAAAGGAAACTTTAGGTGCGTTCTTACTCAAACTAGACATAACAGTGTACTGAATTCTGGGAATCAAGCTTTTTTTTTTTCTTTTTTTTTTTTTTTAATAATTGCAAAATCCCCAGATGTAGTTTTTGTTGTATATGTTATTTTCCCTGTGGTTTCTCTGATACCTGCTGTTCAAAAGGACACTGAATAGGTCCAAAGACACACCCTGAGTTTTCAGACCTTTTCAGTTCTCTGCACTCTGTCCGGACTGCACTCGATTTTACGACTCGTCATTCACTACGCTGGCTTTTCTTTCCCTTTGGAGTCTAAGTGTGTGGATTTAATCCACCGTGAGCACCTTTACAAGCTGAAAGAAGAAGGAAAAAAAAAAAAAAATCACACACACACACACACTTATATATACGAGTCAAGGTCTGGAGCCCTCGATAACCTTCATCGCAGTTTAGCAACAAGCGAATCTACTTGATGTCTTAAGCAATAAAAAGCCTGGTGCTGTCTTAAATCGCCGGCCCTGGGATGACAGTAAATTTACATTTTTTAATTAAATGAGCTGGATTTTTTTACGAGGAGGCTGGACTATGCTAATGGGAATGTTGTGTACTGCAGATTAACAGAGTTTTTTTTTTTTTTTTTTTAAATAAATTTAGAAGGAGGACAGCGGAAGGGAGACGAGGCACCAGGCGTCACGTTTAACCCCTTTTCGTCCGACGTGTCCTGCGGGACACCGAGCGAAGGAAAGGCATATTCATTCAGACTGACATCTAAATACATGAACTCTTATATCTAATGTTTTAATTGATAACGGAAAAAAAATGGAAAATGGAATAATGGAAATAAAGTGCTTTAAACGGAATTACTTCCCGATTTAATCCAGACGTCTTTCTCCGTCTGATTTATATCAGTTATGCAAAAACAATTCCTTCTGTTTGGTTTGACCTTAAATCGGACCGAGAACTGGAGACTGACTTGAAATAGCTGACTGTTGTGTAACGACTCAAACTCGAGGGTGATTTTATGGAGTTGGTTTTTATTGAGTTATGTGTAAGTAAATAAAAAAAAACAAAAAACGAAAAAACAAGAAGTAAGAAATGAGAAAGAGAGATGGACGGTTGAGGTGGAGTCTGGCTGAGTCACATCGTGATCAGATGCAGACTCCACCACGTTATTATTAACTTCCCAACAACTGCTTATCTTTTACCTACAAAATAAACACATTTCAGTTAGAGGAAAAAAGAGAGAGAGAGAGAGAGAGTGAGAGAGAGAGAGAGAGAGAGAGAGAGAGAGATGAAGCACGGAGGTGTACAGTTATATGATGTTTTGTGAGTTGGGAATGGAGTTAGAGGAGCTGTGGAAAGAAACTAGTTCTCCTCTCCACTCCACTCCGCTTCTCTTCTCTTCTCTTCTCTTCTCTTCTCTTCTCTTCTCTTCTCTTCTCTTCTCTTCTCTTCTCTCCTCTCCTCTTCTCTCTTCTCTTCTCCTCTACTCTCCTCTCCTCTCCTCTCCTCTCCTCTCCTCTCCTCTCCTCTCCTCACCTCTCCTCTCCTCTCTTCTCTTCTCTTCTCTCCTCTCCTCTCCTCTCTCCTCTCCTCCTCTCACCTCCTTTCCTTTCCTTTCCTCTCCTCTCCTCTCCTCTACCCACCTCTCCCCACCTCTCCCCTCCCCACCTCTCCTCTCTTATCTTCTCTTCTCTCCTCTCTCCTCTCCTCTCCTCTCCTCTCCTCTCCTCTCCTCTCCTCTCCTCTCCTCTCCTCTACTGTCTCGTACCCTCTCCTCTCCTCTCCTGTCCTCTCCTCTCATCTCCTTTCCTTTCCTCTCCTCTCCTCTACCCACCTCTCCCCACCTTTCCTCTCCTCTCCCCACCTCTCCTCTCCTCTTCTCTCCCCACCTCTCCTCTCCTCTCCCCACCTCTCCTCTCCTCATCTCTCCTCTCCTCTCCCCACCTCTCCTCTTCTCCCCACCTCTCCTCTCCTCTCCCCACCTCTCTTCTCCTCTCCCCACCTCTCTTCTCCTCTCCGCTCCCCTCTTCTGCACTCATGCAGACACTCGGCCCTAATTAAAAGCTCAAAGCATTTCTGTCACCATTACACAGTAATAGGCTAATTAATACTGCAAGAAGAAGTATGCGTAAATAACACACGTCATACCTTTAGGCCCTCAAAGCTTTTTTACTTGTTAGTATTTTTATAGCCACCTATAAATTATTATTATTATTATTATTATTATTATTATTATTATTATTATTATTATTATTATTATTATTATTATCATTATTATTATTATTATTATTATTTCCAACATCCATCAGCTTTTTCCTCACCCAGTGTCTTCATGTCATTTTACTGTAATAGCACAAAGTCAGTCTGTCAGCTCCTAAAGTTTAGCGTCTTATCTCTTATTGTTAGCGCAGCTCAACAAGAAGCGTGACAAATGACATTTGAAATTCAAAAGGGAGACGTTTCCTCTTAACGTCCGTTTTGCGGACTCCGAATCGCTCCGTATTATTCCACGGAAAAGTGACAAAGTTCCGCCTAAAGACGCCGCCCCCCCCAAACACAAAGGGCTCGTAGAGCGGCTCTATTTCACGTTTATGATCTTCCACATGAAATTCTAATTTCATGCAAAGTGGGAGAGAGGAATAATCTGCCGCCGCTGATATGGCATATAAGAGAGAAAAGAGGAATACGAAGAAGCAATTAGCACGGTGTAAAATACCTCAGTCCGTTTGTCTGAAAGCATGAGCTCCACTGGCCTAGAATGAAATTTGCATGCTTGGCTTATCGACACACACTTATTAGGCCGTCTGAAAGGAAGATTAAGCCAGCACAAAATGTGGCGTCTAATCCTTTTAAACGTGGCAGGAGGGGGGTTTAAGGTGGGAGCGAGCCTGTGGGCAGGTTGGAGGCAGGAATGGTACGGTCGTTAAAGTCAGGGGCAGTCTGCGCTGCTCAGGCTTGTGGTTTAATTCCCATGAAGAAGCTTGCACTCGGTTCTTTGGACTTTATTTCGGGCCACGGGTTTGTGGGCGAGGCTTTGTAAAATTGGGAAGAGATAATTATGGCCAGTTTCGGTAGAATTCATAAGCAGCAAGCGAGTTTTATAGATTTATATACAGCAAATTTAAAAGAATTACTTTCCATTGAACACTTTTAAAAACCAAGGCTTTTATATCCTTAAAAATGTTTCTTTATGACACTAAGAAAAAAAACCCCAAAAAGATAAGTCAGGGAACCAAAAATCGGTTCTTCTACAGAATAATTAGTTTTCTGTTATTTTTTATTTAACCTTTTTATATGTGTCATAAGAGCATATTTCTCTCCATCGAAGTTCATCCAGTTTGTCTAATTACAGTCGCTTTCAGTAGAGGTCCTGGCTGGTGCATGTTAAGCCATACGTGAGGCCTGGGATGCTGTGTAACTGCTTAGCGACTGCTATTCCAGCACTGATTGACACAGCTAATAGACTGATAGTTTATCTGTATGTCAGAGGTCGTATCTCGTCTTCTTATCTCCAGCCCAAAACTCAGGGGTCAGAGTGGGCCGGGGTTGGTTTTTGGGTGGTCCTGAGCTGAACGCTGCTTGTGTAGCTCTGTGCCATCAATCAGCGTCAAAATTTGTCAAGCTGTAATTGGTGCACGTCACTCTAGCTAATAGATCATGTAAGGACACAGTAACGTCTGAAAAAAAAACACGCTCAAAGTGCAAGCGCGTGGTTTCTGCTTTCCTTCTTTTCCCCATTGATAAGAAAAAGAAGTGCAGGGCTGTGTGTTCTCTGTCACCTTCATCCTGAGAGAGTGTTTGCACTGGAGCGCCACCGGGCCGATATCCTGTCCTCTCTGGTAATTGACTGCAAACAGGGGCGCTCGCATCTGAAAGCTCCCCTGACGCGGGTCCCCGCGTTCTGTGTGTTTTTTCCTGTGACATTCTATTCACTTGGGTCAGTAACAGGCAGCAGCAGCAATAATTACTGTCTGTACATGATAAATCTGAAGCCCAGCTGTTCCGTTCTGTCACGGACTACACAGTGTAGAGCAGCGAGGGGGGACGAAGAGAGCGTGGCGGGGTGATGGGGCTCAGGAGTTTGCTGTTTGACTGAATTTTTTTTTTTTTAAACTCTGTAACTTGATAGGATTACATGGTTCTAGGGTCTACACCTGTTAAGAGGCTGTTAACAGAACAGTTGGCTCTCTCATGCTGGAGCTTAGTGTTATATATATATATATATATATATATATATATATATATATATATATATATATATATATATATATATTTTTTTTTTTTTCTTTTTCTACTCTGTCCTCTTTTGGGATTTTCTCCATCTACACACACACACACACAGGGGTTTCTCCATTCTTTAGCCTCTCTCTTAGTAAGTAAGGAGATTAAGGAGGAAGAGGGCAAGGTGATGTCACCTCATGGTGACTATCAAAGCTGAGATTTACAGCAAGGCCTCTAAACAGGTCACCCGGCAATCAGGTTGTGTTTGCTGTTGTCAAGATGACACGTGCGACTGCCGGCTTCGTAAATTGCCGTGACTTGAACGCACAAGAAAGAAAAAACACGAACTCTGACACTCCATGAGGATTAAAAAAAAAAAAAAAGAAAGAAAGAAAAAAAGTTTTGGGGCTCTCGCAGGTTTTTCCGTTCTCATCAGTCAGCTTGTGAAATGAGTCAAAGACAATGTCAGCTCTCTGGCAAACAAGCAACCTGACACCAGGCTTGTGCTGTATTATTTGTACAATTTTATGCCCATCTATTCATATGCAGTGAGTAATGAATAAAAGGGCATCCGTGGCTGCAGAAGCCAGCCTTGTGTTTCGACATAATTTAGATATTTTCCACAACTGCTCAGAACACGACAAATGCCACGTTACAGTGTGGAGACTTTACAAGTAGAATAAGAATCGCTGTTTCCTTTCCAGCACGGCTTAAAATACGTCATCGAAGCTTCGCACGCTCGTGTCTAAAATCCGAAAAAGAAAATGAGTGAAAATGCTAACGACTTG